>NW_023367075.1:0-55746 GCF_902167145.1 Zea mays | reverse complement strand
AGCCAATGCCATCCTTAATGCCAGGACGTCTCCCACTATAAAGCATACTACGAGCAAATTTAAATTTTTCATTTTCAATTTCATGCTCGGCAATTTTTGCATCTAATTTTGCTATATGATCATTTTGTTGTTTAATTAAAGTCATGTGATCATGAATAGCATCAATGTTAACATCTCTACATCTGTGCAATAGTAACATGTTCAACGATAGATGTAGAGGGTATGCAAGAATTAAGTTCAACAATCTTAGAACGCAATATATCATTTTTTGTCTCTAAGATCGGAAATTGTAACATTGCAAACATCTAGTTCTTTAGCCTTAGCTAGCAAATTTTCATTTTCAATCCTAAGGCTAGCAATAGACATGTTCAATTCTTCAATTGTAGCAAGCAAATCATCATTATCATTTCTAAGATTGGGAATTGAAACATTACAAGCAATAGAATCAACTTTAGCTAACAAATTAGCATTTTCATTCTAAGGTTGTCAATAGTTTTCATGGCAAGAGCTTAGCTCGCTAGAAAGTTTATAATCACATTTTTCTACTCTAGAGCGTAAGCATTTTTGACCTTACATGCTTCTTATTTTCTTTAATAAGGAAGTCCCTCTGGGTGTCCAAGAGATCATCCTTTTCATGAATGGCACTAATCAATTCATTAAGTTTCTCTTTTTGTTGCATGTTGAGGTTGGCAAAAAGAGTGCGTAAGTTATCTTCCTCATCACTAGCATTTTCATCACTAGGAAGACTCATATCTAGTGGAGGATTTGGATTTAACCTTCTTCTTTTTGCCATCCTTTGCATGAGTCACTTGTGGCCGACGTTGGGGAAGAGAAGGCCCTTGGTGACGGCGATGTTGGCGGCGTCCTCGTCGTCGGAGGAGTCGCTAGAGCTTTCGTCGGAGTCCCACTCCCGATAAACATGGGCATCGCCACCCTTCTTCTTGTAGTACCTCTTCTTCTCCTTTTCTTCTCCCCTTCTTGTCGTCACCCCTGTCACTGTCACTAGAAATAGGACATTTAGCTATAAAGTGACCGGGCTTACCACACTTGTAGCAAACCTTTTTGGAGCGGGGCTTGTAATCTTTCCCCCTCCTTTGTTTGAGGATTTGGCGGAAGCTCTTGATGACGAGCGCCATTTCCTCATTGTCGAGCTTGGAGGCGTCGATTGGTTGTCTACTTGGTGTAGATTCCTCCTTCTTTTCCTCTGTCGCCTTGAATGCAACCGGTTGAGCTTCGGACGTGGAGGGACCGTCAAGCTCGTTGATCTTCGTGAGCCCTTGATCATAAATTCAAAGCTCACAAAATTCCCGATTACTTCCTCGGGAGTCATTAGTGTATATCTTGGATTACCACGAATTAATTGTACTTGAGTAGGGTTAAGGAAAATAAGAGATCTTAGAATGACCTTAACCACCTCGTGGTCATCCCACTTTTTGCTCCCGAGGTTGCACACTTGATTCACCAAGGTCTTGAGCCGGTTGTACATATCTTGTGGCTCCTCCCCTTGGCGAAGACGGAAGCGACCGAGCTCCCCCTCGATCGTTTCCCGCTTGGTGATCTTGGTGAGTTCATCACCCTCGTGCGCCGTCTTGAGCACGTCCCAAACTTCCTTGGTGCTTTTTAGTCCTTGCACCTTGTTGTACTC
Organism: Zea mays; assembly: GCF_902167145.1. Classification (NCBI taxonomy): domain Eukaryota; kingdom Viridiplantae; phylum Streptophyta; class Magnoliopsida; order Poales; family Poaceae; genus Zea; species Zea mays. Next base: position 54,101 of record NW_023367075.1, on the reverse strand, counting down.
CTCCCTACTTAGAGAGGCGAGGAGTATGGTTGTGGCTTGGGAGTTGAAGTGCTCGATTTGGGCCACCTCGTCCTCATCATAATCCTCATCCCCTACAGATGGTACCTGTGCTCCAAACTCAACAACATTCCATATACTTTTGTGGAGTGAGGTTAGATGAAATTTCATTAAGTCACTCCACCTAGCATAATCTTCACCGTCAAAGGTTGGCGGTTTGCCTAATGGAACGGAAAGTAATGGAGTATGTCTAGAAGTACGAGGATAATGTAAGGGAATCTTACTAAACTTCTTGCGCTCATGGCGCTTAGAAGTTATGGAGGGCACGTCGGAGCCGGATGTAGAAGGTGATGAAGTGTCGGTCTCGTAGTAGACCACCTTTCTCATCTTCTTTATTTTGTCGCCACTCCGATGCGATTTGTGAGAAGAAGTCTTCTTCTCCTTCTTCTTCTCCTTGTTGCGGGACTCTCCCGATAGAGCTTTCTCGTTGCTTGTAGTGGGCTTGTCGCCGGTCTCCATCTCCTTCTTGGCGAGTTCTCCCAATATCACTTCGAGCGGTTAGGCTCTAATGAAGCACCGGGCTCTGATACCAATTGAAAGTTGCCTAGAGGGGGGTGAATAGGGCGAAACTGAAATTCTCAAAAATAATCACAACTACAAGCATGGTTAGCGTTAGAAATATAATCAAGTCCGCAAGAGAGGGTGAAAAACAAATCGCAAGCAAATAAGGAGTGTGACACGTGGATTTGTTTTACCGAGGTTCGGTTCTCGCAAACCTACTCCCCGTTGAGGTGGTCACAAAGACCGGGTCTCTTTCAAACCCTTTCCCTCTCTCAAACGGTCCCTCGGACCGAGTGAGCTTTCTCTTCTCAAACACTTGGAACACAAAGTTCCTACAAGGACCACCACAAGATTGGTGTCTCTTGCCTCAATTACAAGTGAGTTTGATTAAAGAATCAAAGAAAGAAGAAAGCAATCCAAGCGCAAGAGCTCGAAAGAACACAAGCAAATCTCTCTCTCTAATCACTAGGGCGTTGGGTGGAGTTTGGAGAGAATTTGATTACTTGGGTGTGTCTAGAATTGAATGCTAGAGCTCTTGTAAGTAGTTGAAGTGGGAAAACTTGGATGATTTGAATGTTGGGGTGGTTGGGGGTATTTATAGCCCCAACCACCAAACTAGCCGTTTGGTGGGGCTGTCTGTCGCATGGTGCACCGGACAGTCCGGTGCACACCGGACATGTCCGGTGCGCCAGCCACGTCACCAGGCCGTTGGGATTCGACCGTTGGAGCTTCTGACTTCTGGGCCCGCCTGGCTATCCGGTGTACACCGGACAAGTACTGTGGATTGTCTGGTGCACCGTCTCGCGGCGTGCCTGACTTCTGCGCACTTCTGGCGCGCATTAAATGCGCCTGCAGGTGACCGTTGGCACGAAGTAGCCGTTGCTCTGCTGGTTCACCGGACAGTCCGGTGTACACCGGACATGTCCGGTGAATTATAGCGGAGCAAATTCCCGAAGCTGGCGAGTTCCAGAGTCGCTCTCCCCTGGGGCACCGGACACTGTCCGATGTACACCGGACAATCCGGTGAATTATAGCGGAGCGCCTCTGGATTTTCCCGAAGGTGATGACTTTGCCTTGGAGTCCTCTGGTGCACCGGACAGTCCGGTGCGCCAGACCAGAGGTGCCTTCGGTTATCCCTTGCTCTCTTTGTTGAACCCCATACTTGGTCTTTTTATTGGCTAAGTGTGAACCTTTGGCACCTGTATAACTTATAGACTAGAGCAAACTAGTTAGTCCAATTATTTGTGTTGGGCAATTCAACCACCAAAATCAATTAGGAACTAGGTGTAAGCCTAATTCCCTTTCAGAAGGCTCTCGACACGTTTGATCCCGAGTTTGCAGCTGATCCGAGGAATGTTCGAATCGGCCTCGCGACCGATGGCTTCACACCTTTTGGTCAAATGGCATTATCATACTCATGTTGGCCCGTCTTTGTTATTCCATACAACCTTCCACCTTCTCTTTGTATGAAATATGAATTTATATTTCTTTGCTTAATCATTCCTGGCCCAGACTATCCTGGAAGAACCTCAATGTCATGTTAAAACCCTTGATTGAAGAGTTGAAGGAGCTTTGGAAAGGTGTTGAAGCATACGATGTTTTTACAAAACAGATATTCAAACTTCGAGTTGCGTATTTGTGGTCGGTGCATGACTTCATGGCGTATGCTATTTTTACCGGTTGGAGTACACATGGTAGATTGACGTGTCCATATTGCGGTTCAAATACAGATTGCTTCCGTCTTGCTCATGGTGGAAAGATCACTTACTTCGATTGTCATCGACGCTGGTTGCCCAGGAAACACCCCTTTAGGAGCGATAAGAAAAAACTTTATAAAGAACACTGTGGTCACCAAAGGTCCGCCTAAACGTCTTAACGCGGTAGAAATATATGCTCAGCTGAACAACCTTGTCCTAAATGAAAAGGGGGGACAAGTACGAAGGATTCGGAGTGAACCACAACTGGACACATATATGTGGTCTCTGGGAGCTCCCTTATATGTCGTCATTGATTCTTGTGCACAACATTGATGTCATGCACCAAGAAAGTAATGTTGCTGAAGCCCTCATACACACCTGCATGCATTTTGAAAAAACAAAGGACAATCTGAAAGCTCGAAGAGATCTAGAAATGCTTTATGACCGACCAACCCAAGTGCTCAATGACAACGGTAAGCCGCCACGTGCCTTGTTCTGTCTTACCTCTAAAGACAAGATCGAGGTAATGAGATGGATGAAAAAAATTAAATTTCCTGATGGTTATGCTACGGGCTTGAAAAGATCTATGAATTTGAAAACGGGAAAACTAACTGGGTTAAAGAGCCATGACTTCCATATATTAATGGAGAGGATTATCCCTGTCATGTTTCGTGGTTATATGCCCGACGCCATGTGGCAAGCAATAGCTGAGCTAAGTTATTTCTACAGGCAGATCTGTGACAAAGAAATAAGTAAAAATATGATGGAGAAGTTGGAGAAACAAATACCAGTGTTGTTATGCAAGCTAGAAAAAAATATTCCCACCTAGATTCTTCAATCCGATGGAGCATCTACTTATTCACATTCCATATGAGGCAAAGGTTGGTGGACCTGTACAATATAGGTGGATGTATCACATTGAACGTGCACTCAAAAACCTGCGAGGCATGGTTCGAAATAAGGCTAGAGTAGAAGGATGCATCGCTGAAGCTTTTTTGCTAAAGGAGGTTTCATACTTCACGAGTGTGTATTTCGCAGAGGAACATAATGTCTATGCTGCTACCATGCGATACAATGTCGATGAGGAACCTCCTGTCAGTGATCTCAACATTTTCCAATGGAGAGGCACAAGTACTAGTAAGGGCACGTTCTACCACCTTAGCATGGATGAAAGAATGTCCGCATTGCTATACATGTACTCTAATATGGAAGAGATGGAGCCATATTTCATGTAAGTCTTTATTTTACCCCTTAATTTCTTTACCAAAGGAGCCATATTTAATTACTTATTTGTCGTACAGTAAGTTCGACGAGGAAAATTGGACTTATTCCCATCAGCCTACAAGCAAACAACTAGATACTATGCGACGACATGGGAGGCAAGGAAGACCTAATTTTGTTGACTGGTTTCGCGAGCATGTAAACTCTTTATATTCCTTACTTTCATGTCATTTAGCCTTTTACGCGAGGTAGTCATTTTAACTGTATATTATTTGTAGTGCACAAAGACTCCTAACATACACGAGGACTTGAGACAGCTATCTTATGGGACGGTCACTTGCAGAACATTTGGTCGATACGATGTGAATGACTTTCGTTTTCGTTCAGACCAATTTGAAAAGTCTCGTCCTCGTGCAGCCACACGTAACACTGGAGTTCTGACTAGGGCACTCGATGCACTCGGCAGAGAAACTAATTATTATGGCATCATTCAAAACATCCTAGAGTTTAATTTTGCAGGGAACAAACCTTTGAAATTAGTATTCTTTCTATGTGATTGGTTTGACAGCACTAATGGGATTAGACAAAGTCAATATGGTATAACTGAAGTAAAGCACAAGGAACAACTTCGAGGCCATGATAATTTTATCCTTGCACACCAGTGCGAGCAGGTCTACTATATGTCGTACCCAAATCCGAAGTTTGAAGCATGGTGGGTAGTTCATAAGGTGAACCCTAGGGAACGTTTACATACTCCTTGCACTGCTGGTTATCAATTCGAAGACGAACATGCCGATGATGTTTATCAAGAAGAAGAATTGCCAACTACTTTTACTATCGATGAGGGTGTTGCACTGAACTCACTAGTCGGAGACCGTAACGATGTCACTACTGATGAGTGTGTTGCACCGAAACGAAAACGAAATCCAAGGAACAAAAAAGCCACATTGCGAGCTTTGGATCGAAGAAGAGTCCTTGATCGTGATTCTGATGAATTTTGATGTGTAATGCAAAATTTCATAGTATGTGATGTATTATTTGATTTTTTATTAGTTCACTTAATTTAATGGAGCTAATACATTTAATGTTTTTCTATTGAACAGGATGAGTGGTAGGAAACCAAAGCGCACTGCTAGGGGGTTTCTTAATGTGGCTAGCAGGATACTCCCTGGTGCACGTTCCCTTTTCCAAGGGAGTTCTTCTAGCCAGAGCAGACAGGAGGCGTTGCTGAGACACGCTCGGCCAGAACTACGTGATACACCAATCGCTCTACAACGGAGTACCGATGTAAATGTTTATGTAATTGATCTTATTTGTCAGTCACTTATGTAATTGATCTTATGTAAATGTTTATGTAAATTTTTACGTGTCTCTATTTCATGTCCATAGGAAGAGGAGGACGACGAGGAGGAGGTGCAACACCATGAGGAGGAGGACGAGCAGGCCCATGAGGAGGAGGAGGTGCAGGCCCATGAGGAGGAGGACGAGGTGGGCATAGATGCTGAGGCGGATGACGATACCACCGAGGCTCCTGTCGTTCGACGAAGGGGCACTCGGAAGGGCCACTTTGTCCTACCTCCGTCAGCGCCTGCACAATCTGAAGCTCGAGTACTGATCATCCCGGTTGGTGATAAGTACTCACGTTTGGCCACTTTGTTCTTACTTATTTGTTTATTTTACACTATATATATGACATGACTTTCTTGTTTTTTTTGTCATGCAACCAATGGGAAGACACGTCATTTGACGGTCGAGGTCACCATAGACAGGTTAATCAAGTCTTAGGTAACCTCTGTCGTCTACATAACCCAGGAATTGTCACCGACCCGAAAGGTGTGGTGGTTCCTTGCACTAGCTGGTCGTACTTCGCACTAGCTCCACATGCTACATATGGAACAGCTCAAGGCGCCGTCAAGCACGACTTTTGGGTAATTTTTTCAAACTAACATTTATTAGTTGTTTCAACCTAACATTTATTAGTTGTTTTTGAACTAATTTTATTTTCGATGTTGGACAGAGACGCTATCGTGTGGAACCTGAGGCTCAAGAGCATGCAGACCGAGTATTAGAGAACAATGCGAAGAAGGTGTGCAGGGATGCATTTTCCAATGCTCGTCTACAGGTTGTGAACGCGTACATGAAGCGCCGAGGTCATTCTATCAACAACTTTCGACAATATTCAGATGTCTACTTGACTGTAGACCAGTACATGGAGGTAAAAATCTAATTTAACAGCTCATTCAGATGTGAATGTAATTTTGAGCTAACGCTTTATATGCAGGTAACTCTTCCATGGATGGAACACCGGCCGCAGGCTTACAAGGATTTGTGTGAGATATGGGCTTCGCCCGAGTGGATTGAGAAGTCAAACAGAAATCGACATAGGCAGTGCCATCAGCAGGACAAGGACGATGATGAGGTCGTAGTCAACCATACCTATGGGGCTGATGGACACATTCGGTTGGCTAAGCGAATGGTGAGTATGTAGTATTCTGTTTTACTCAGAAATGAAACCGGATTGAACTCATATATTTGCAGGAGGCTCAAACTGGAGTTGTCCCGAGCCCAATCGATGTTTATAGGAGAGGGCATCGAGCGAAAAACAGTGAAATCTCCGACGAGCTGTGTAGTCAAGCGGTTGTTGAGCGTATGGTTAGTTGTTGTTAGGATTAATGTTTTCTTGCCATATAGCTATAAATTACATGTGTGCTGAACCTTCATATTGTATTGCAGGAGACATACAGGCAGGAGATGGTTAGGAAGTATGGAGAAGACTACGATTGGCGAGGAGCACCTACCATCGACGCTGAAGTTGTGCATTCACTTGGAGGCAAGGCGCATGGACAGTATGAACTTATGACTCTTTTCAATAATATTGGAACTATGACCGAATAGCTAATTTTCTTGTTTTTCAAGATATTCTATGTTTACCGGTGTTATCGATTCAACGGAGTTGCGTTCTCGTGGCGGCTCTTCGTCGCAGGCGGGCTGTGGTAGTAGCAGCCGTAGTCGCCGCTCTGTATCTAGCATGGAGGAAGCTATGAGGGAGCAGCAAGAAAAGTTTCGTGAAGAGTTGCGGCAACAACAAATGGCATTTCTCCAACAGCAATCAGAGTACATGGCTGCTTACAACGCACAGGCGCAACAAGCAATGAACGTGAGTGTCTTATTTATTCTCAACACGCTCGATATTGGTTCTATAACTAATATATTATATTTGCAACAGTCTTGGTTTCCACAGCAGGCACAACAGCAACCATTTGTTTTCCCTCAGTTTCAGCCGCCGATGCCTCAGTGGGGATTACATGCTCCACCACCTCCACCTCCACCTCAGGTGCTTCAATTTAGTTAAGGCTTGTCTTTTGTATGAACCTAATTTCAAATCTTTACTAAACTTGATTTTGTAGGGATCCGGGGTCATGGGCCACAACACGCCACCACCGGTCATACCAGCACCAGGAGGAGCTTATGCAGGGGAGGGAGCTTATGCAGGAGAGGTTAGTGAGAGCACCTAGAGGGGGGGGTGAATAGGTGATCCTGTAAAAACTTGAAACTTAATCCGCAAAACTTGATTAGGAGTTAGCACAAATAAGCCAAGTAGCTAGAGAGGAGAACTTGCACAACACGATAACCACAAAGAAATCAACACAGAGATGGCACAGTGGTTTATCCCGTGGTTTGGCCAAGTCCAACACTTGCCTACTCCACGTTGTGGCATCCCAACGGACGAGGGTTGCAATCAACCCCTTTCAAGCGGTCCAAAGACCCACTTGAATACCACGGTGTTTTGCTTTCACTTTACTATATCCCGCTTGCGAGGAATCTCCACAACTTGGAGCCTCTCGCCCTTACACTTTGATGTTCACAAAGAAGCACGGAGTAAGGGAGGGATGAGCAACGCACATAAGACACGAAATCAGAGTACCAACACGCACACAAGTCACAACAAGAGCTCACAACACAACCAGGCGAGTTCACAACTCAAATGGAGCTCTAGTTGCTATCACAAAGAATCAAATGTGCGGAATCGAAGTCTTGGTGCTTAGGAATGCTTAGAGAATGCTTGGTGTTCTCCTCCATGCGCCTAGGGGTCCCTTTTATAGCCCCAAGGCAGCTAGGAGCTGTTGAGTGCATTCCAGGAAGGCAATTCTTGCCTTCTGTCGCCTGGCGCACCGGACAGTCCGGTGCGGATCTCTTTCCTTATTTGGCGAAGCCGACCGTTGCAGATTCCTAGCCGTTGGCGCACCGGACACTGTCCGGTGCACACCGGACAGTCCGATGCCCCCTTCTGACTGTTGGCTCTGCCACGCGTCGCGCGCGGATTCCACGGCCGACCGTTGGCCCGGCCGACTGTTGGCTCACCGGACAGTCCGGTGCACCACCGGACAGTCCGGTGATTTATAGCCGTACGCCGCCGTCGAAGTCCCGAGAGCAGCAAGTTCGCTAGCAAGTTCGCCTGAGTCAGCCTTGCGCACCGGACACTGTCCGGTGCACCACCGGACAGTCCGGTGCACCCAGACTGAGCAGACTCTTGGCTGCTTCGAGCCACGCTTTTCCAATTGTATTTTCTCTGATTCTAACACTTAGACAAACATGTTAGTACACAAAAAGCAATGTACTAAGTCTAGAATCTTACCTTGGTATTGATTTGCACCTTATCCATCATTTGGCATAGTTTATCACTTAAGCACTTGTGTTGGACACTAAATCACCAAAATACTTAGAAATGGCCCAAGGGCACATTTCCCTTTCAATCTCCCCCTTTTTGGTGATTTATGCCAACACAACATAAAGCAACTAAAAGAAGTGCAACATCAATTCAAATGAGAACACGAATTTGTTTTGAATCAAATTTGGCATATATGGATCATTCTTTGCCACCACTTGGTTTGTTTTTGCAAATCAAGCTCAATTTCCTATCTCTAAGTCAAACACACTTGTTGAGGCATAGAGAAAGATATTCCAAGAGAAATTGATCATAGATTCAAAAACTCCCCCTTATTTCCCATAATCAAACCTTCTCCCCACAAGAAGCCAACTTTTGACAAAAGAGACAACAAGAGAATTTTGAAAAACCAAAAGCTCTATTCTACTATTTTCAAAATTCTCAAGTGGTAGATGATCCATTTGTTGCTTTGGCCTTATTTTCTCCCCCTTTGGCATCAAGCACCAAAACGGGATCAATCTTGGCCCTTTAACCCCATTGCCTCACCAAAATCTTCAACTAAAAAAGACAATAAGAGTACAAAGATGAACTTGGAATAAGTTACTCTTTCATCGGAGTGCAGTGGAAGTCTTGCATGGTCAAAGTCCACCTTTTCCCTTTCAAACCTCCTTTGAGACTAAATTAAGCAAACTCAAGCAAACAGTTAGTCTCAAAGGTTCAAGTTGTAGCACATCTCCCCCTAGATGTGTGCATCAGTTGCAAAGGACTTGTGAGGTCCGGGGATGTAACACCCGGATTTTAGGGGTCCAAAACCCGGGGTTAACATAAACACCAGGTATGCTGGGACCAAGTCTCAAACATATGATGTATAGTGGCACAGGATCGAATGTCACAACTTTATATATAACAGGAGTTCTTTACAAAATAATTACATTATAAGGAGACAACGGTCCAGCAACCCAAAGTTGACTGGGAGACGACGGCCTAGACCTCTCACGAACTCATCACAGCATCCTCCATGAGCATCATCCTGCAGTACCTGGTCTTGACCTGTGGGGGGGGGGGGTGTGAGACAGCAAGAGTGAGCTCACATACGTTCATCGCTCAACAAGTTGTGGGGAATAATGTGCATGAACTCGCCAAAGGTGGGAGCTCATGTGAAGTGTAAGGCTTACCAAAGAGGATGGTTGAAGCTGAGCATTGCTTTTAAAGTTGGTCAAAATTTTATTAGCAATTACTAAGTATAAGTAAATACCAGCCCAATTAAATAGTAGAACAAAAGTAACAACCTCACCTGCGATGCAATGCATATGACAAATTGAGTTTAGGTTCCATAATTTAATCATGTGAGTGTCCGAGCTGCTCATGACCGTGAGCACGGCTAGTATACCAGTTTTACACTCTGCAGAGGTTGCGCATCTTTACCCACAAGTCATGTTACCCATCTGCCAAGGGATCGCGACTTCCCATACACCTCTACCGAGGAGGCGAGGCAGGGTAACACTACGAGGCCTTTACAAAGTTCCACTAGCTTCAGAAAACCCGCTACAGTTTATAGAAAGCTCCAATGTAGGAATCCCTTGCAGGACCGCCATCGCAGCAAAATCCTCCCGAGGGCCTCCCTACACTGACCACTCCCCTACTGCCCTTGCCCCTTTCAGGTAAGGTAGTCTTCCACTAGCTTTCCTAATTAATCGGCCAAGGGCGTCCCATTAAACCCTTGTGGTAGCACTGTTTTCCCGGGTGGTTCTCCATGTTCCAATTAACATAATGATCTTATCATGAACAGTGATAATAAACAGATAATAAAAGTGTGATCATGAATAATGTATCTTCATACCCAAAACCACATAAAGCACTAGCAAGTACTACCCAAAAAGTTCAGTGGTAAACAAGGTATAAAGATAATCAAACTAGGGTAACCTATTGGGTCCCATCAAAATTAACCTATGCAGATCATTATGATTAATCAGAACATGACTGGGTAAAAAGAAGTGATCAAGGGCACAACTTGCCTGGGACTTGAGATTCCAGGTACCAGGATGATCTTCAGGTGACTCGTAACCTCACTGCTAAACGTAGCAATACAGACAAACATGGTATAGACAAAATTAACATCACACCAACCATAAGTACAAACTGAATAATAACGATCTACGCGATGCTACGAGATCGTGGGTTCGAGAACCGCTAAAATCGGAGTTACGGTTAAGGAGTTATGGTTTTCCGAGGTTTTTAAGCACCTAGAATAGATTAATTCAAATGAACATGTTTAATTCAAGTTTCATGGCTAAATAAAGGTACTAGGTGATAGATGATATTAAAACAAAATTATTGCAACTAGAATGAATCAATTTGGAGCTAAAATGAATTAAATATGAATTTCACAAGTTTCTGGAATTATTTTTGTATTAAAAAAAATCATTTTCTACAATTTATTATCTAATTTCACTGCTCACGGACTGGGCGCATTATTATCGGAAACTGCAGGGGCTAACTAGTAAGTTTTCCCAGACACAGTTTAACCCACTGATGGACTGTGGGTTTATTATTAAATTGTCCAGGGACTCTTTAACAAAACTAGTGCGCCGAAGGGGTATCGGGTGGTTAGAGTCGTCCGATCAGAAAGCAAGGGCTCAGATTAAATCTTTTCCTCGCCTGAACCGGTACACGATGATTACCATAGGATCGGAAATCCACGACCGTTATTTAATGGGGAGAAGGGGTATCGCCACGATTTAATCTCGACCGTACATTGCAAGATCTACGGTTCCCAGGTCATCTTCCACCTCTCGTCTGAACCGTGGGGCGAGGGAAAACCACGACGGTTGCGCTATTGCCGTGGTAGGTGATCTAGCATCCTGGTGGTTCCTACTGGCGTGTCTAGGGAATATACAGGAAATAGGAACGGCGAATCTATGGATAGAAAATTTACCGGCGCCAATACGTAGAGGAACTCGGCCACGACGCAACAATCCGACTACGCACTCCTTGTCGTGAATGATTTTCCGGCCACCAGGTTCTGCTCGAAGAAGATCCGCATGGTGGCGTTTCTATCTCTCTCTCTCTCCTCCGTTGACCGCACGCTACGGAAGACGCAGGTGCAGGCCGGCCGTCGCTACTTGCTCGGCTGTGTGGAGGCCTCGCGACGACTTGTAGATGGACGAGGAGGTGGTCACGGGTGCTCAACCTTATATATCTAGAGGCACGGAGAAACGGCCGGGCAATGCATGCTTGCATGAGTCCTGGCGGTTACGAGGAGTTCGGCTGTTTGTTACGATATCAAGCTGAGAGGAGAGCATGTCCGGGATGGCCCGCACGTCAGCGCCCTCACAGATGCAAGCGCTTGCGGGTCACACCTAACCAGCGGCGAACGCGGCGCGTGGCTGTTGCTCCATTCCGTTTTAGCTGCGAGGAGGACGAACGAGCTGACCCTCGTGCTCATGCACAATGGCTCGCCGTGAAGGACAATTGGGTTGCTGGTGAAGGCACGTGACGACTTCTCATCTCCTCTTTTTTTTCCATTATATATATATATAATTTTGTTTTCTATCTCAAATATCCAAATTATCATTTGAATTCAGGTATGAGTTTCATCTTCAAAAAGAAATTCACAAACAAAAGTACTCTCGCATGAATGCAAAAATATAATTTGTTTAATTAATTGATTTATTATACTATTTAAACAAATGCTTTTAAATATGAAATTCATACATACTAAAATAGAGAATAGGTGTTTTAATACATATAATCTCTAGTTTATAAAATAATTATAAATATATATTTCAACAAAGGGATAATCAAAATCTTATAGGTTTTTTTTTATTAAATATTTATTAGAAACTATATTTGTTTTAGGAGATATTAACTTCACGAACAAGATAAGTATTATTAAATGATACTTTAATTCTAAAACCTTTGGAGAACTTTTCTTAGTTTTCAAAATAGGATTTTAGGTGCTACAAATCCTACCCCCCTTAACAGAAATCTCGTCCTCGAGATTTGTAAGAAAAGGGATACAATAGGTTTGGTCTAGAATTTTAGTTTCTCATTTGGTTTTGGGAATCAAAGTTTCGTTCAAGTTTTTTTTTTAACAGTTAGTAGATGATTTGGAAAATATGAATATTATATGTCTAGCCATTTATTAGGTCAGATGAGGTAAGGTTATGGCAAGTAGAGGTTGTGGCAATGGTATATTAAGGAAAGACTTCATCCTGAACTCTGGATCTTGATTCTTCTAGCGATCTAACTTGATTTTTGAAGACTTGAGTTGATGCTTATCCTCCTTTGACATGGTTGGTCTTCTTTGGCCTTTATTCTTGGAGTTGTCATCCGAGTTAAGGACATATGGCTAAGGATATATAGTTATGATAGCCGAGGTACATGAGGTAGGTAGGTTTGAACAGAGTTTTACTTTGCTTTTGGAATAGATGAACTAGGCAACCTGTGATGTAGGTTAGGTTGTTGATCACTGACGAGTTGGTGTAAGGCACCAATTTATGTTCATGTTTTATCGGATCAGGGTCTAATCTATTTCACCAATATCACTAATATGTTTTAGTAGACCACATTAGGTTAGATCACATTAGATTAAATCTAGGTTAGATTGTTATGACTAGATAGACTAGATAAGATCTCATTGACTTGGATTAGATCATGGTGGTTACTTTGGGATGAGATAAGTAGGATGGTTAGGATAAGGCGATTCTTTCAAGATAAGATGAATTCAAAAGGATAAGGTAGAACCTTTAGAGGTCAGTTTGATCTATTCAGAGAAGATAAAATCTTTTCAAGATAAGATGAGTCTACTAAGGTAATAGAGTATCTTTTAAGATAAGGGGGGTCCATTAAGGTAAGGAAGAATCTTTTAAGGTAAGAAGGGTCCATTTAAAATAGATACAATTTAATGGAGGATAATCTAAGTTGTTTAGTTATCTTATGAATTCTATTTATGCCTATATTTATATGCAGATGTAATTATGGACATTACTCCACAACTCATCAAACTCAATCAAAGATCCAAATCAGACATGTATCATAATAACAAACATTCAAGTACATAAACACTTATAAAAATAGTTTTGTTTTTGTTCCTAGGATTAGGTCTCCTATTCCTAAAGGTCACTTTAGGCACAGGATTTCAAAGTGTGAAATCCAAGTTTGTCTTTAGAAGGAAAAGGTAAGGATAATCAGAGCAAAGCGGAATTAGATGAGAAAAGATTAAGAAAAGTTTAGAAAAGAATCAGAGCAGCAAAGGTAAGTAAATAATGGTTGTCCAGTTCTATCTAGGTTTCGTCCTACAGTCAACATTCCTCTGATACCACTTCTGTAACACCCGGATTTTAGGGGTCCAAAACCCGGGGTTAACATAAACACCAGGTATGCTGGGACCAAGTCTCAAACATATGATGTATAGTGGCACAGGATCGAATGTCACAACTTTATATATAACAGGAGTTCTTTACAAAATAATTACATTATAAGGAGACAACGGTCCAGCAACCCAAAGTTGACTGGGAGACGACGGCCTAGACCTCTCACGAACTCATCACAGCATCCTCCATGAGCATCATCCTGCAGTACCTGGTCTTGACCTGTGGGGGGGGGGGGGTGTGAGACAGCAAGAGTGAGCTCACATACGTTCATCGCTCAACAAGTTGTGGGGAATAATGTGCATGAACTCGCCAAAGGTGGGAGCTCATGTGAAGTGTAAGGCTTACCAAAGAGGATGGTTGAAGCTGAGCATTGCTTTTAAAGTTGGTCAAAATTTTATTAGCAATTACTAAGTATAAGTAAATACCAGCCCAATTAAATAGTAGAACAAAAGTAACAACCTCACCTGCGATGCAATGCATATGACAAATTGAGTTTAGGTTCCATAATTTAATCATGTGAGTGTCCGAGCTGCTCATGACCGTGAGCACGGCTAGTATACCAGTTTTACACTCTGCAGAGGTTGCGCATCTTTACCCACAAGTCATGTTACCCATCTGCCAAGGGATCGCGACTTCCCATACACCTCTACCGAGGAGGCGAGGCAGGGTAACACTACGAGGCCTTTACAAAGTTCCACTAGCTTCAGAAAACCCGCTACAGTTTATAGAAAGCTCCAATGTAGGAATCCCTTGCAGGACCGCCATCGCAGCAAAATCCTCCCGAGGGCCTCCCTACACTGACCACTCCCCTACTGCCCTTGCCCCTTTCAGGTAAGGTAGTCTTCCACTAGCTTTCCTAATTAATCGGCCAAGGGCGTCCCATTAAACCCTTGTGGTAGCACTGTTTTCCCGGGTGGTTCTCCATGTTCCAATTAACATAATGATCTTATCATGAACAGTGATAATAAACAGATAATAAAAGTGTGATCATGAATAATGTATCTTCATACCCAAAACCACATAAAGCACTAGCAAGTACTACCCAAAAAGTTCAGTGGTAAACAAGGTATAAAGATAATCAAACTAGGGTAACCTATTGGGTCCCATCAAAATTAACCTATGCAGATCATTATGATTAATCAGAACATGACTGGGTAAAAAGAAGTGATCAAGGGCACAACTTGCCTGGGACTTGAGATTCCAGGTACCAGGATGATCTTCAGGTGACTCGTAACCTCACTGCTAAACGTAGCAATACAGACAAACATGGTATAGACAAAATTAACATCACACCAACCATAAGTACAAACTGAATAATAACGATCTACGCGATGCTACGAGATCGTGGGTTCGAGAACCGCTAAAATCGGAGTTACGGTTAAGGAGTTATGGTTTTTCCGAGGTTTTTAAGCACCTAGAATAGATTAATTCAAATGAACATGTTTAATTCAAGTTTCATGGCTAAATAAAGGTACTAGGTGATAGATGATATTAAAACAAAATTATTGCAACTAGAATGAATCAATTTGGAGCTAAAATGAATTAAATATGAATTTCACAAGTTTCTGGAATTATTTTTGTATTAAAAAAAATCATTTTCTACAATTTATTATCTAATTTCACTGCTCACGGACTGGGCGCATTATTATCGGAAACTGCAGGGGCTAACTAGTAAGTTTTCCCAGACACAGTTTAACCCACTGATGGACTGTGGGTTTATTATTAAATTGTCCAGGGACTCTTTAACAAAACTAGTGCGCCGAAGGGGTATCGGGTGGTTAGAGTCGTCCGATCAGAAAGCAAGGGCTCAGATTAAATCTTTTCCTCGCCTGAACCGGTACACGATGATTACCATAGGATCGGAAATCCACGACCGTTATTTAATGGGGAGAAGGGGTATCGCCACGATTTAATCTCGACCGTACATTGCAAGATCTACGGTTCCCAGGTCATCTTCCACCTCTCGTCTGAACCGTGGGGCGAGGGAAAACCACGACGGTTGCGCTATTGCCGTGGTAGGTGATCTAGCATCCTGGTGGTTCCTACTGGCGTGTCTAGGGAATATACAGGAAATAGGAACGGCGAATCTATGGATAGAAAATTTACCGGCGCCAATACGTAGAGGAACTCGGCCACGACGCAACAATCCGACTACGCACTCCTTGTCGTGAATGATTTTCCGGCCACCAGGTTCTGCTCGAAGAAGATCCGCATGGTGGCGTTTCTATCTCTCTCTCTCTCCTCCGTTGACCGCACGCTACGGAAGACGCAGGTGCAGGCCGGCCGTCGCTACTTGCTCGGCTGTGTGGAGGCCTCGCGACGACTTGTAGATGGACGAGGAGGTGGTCACGGGTGCTCAACCTTATATATCTAGAGGCACGGAGAAACGGCCGGGCAATGCATGCTTGCATGAGTCCTGGCGGTTACGAGGAGTTCGGCTGTTTGTTACGATATCAAGCTGAGAGGAGAGCATGTCCGGGATGGCCCGCACGTCAGCGCCCTCACAGATGCAAGCGCTTGCGGGTCACACCTAACCAGCGGCGAACGCGGCGCGTGGCTGTTGCTCCATTCCGTTTTAGCTGCGAGGAGGACGAACGAGCTGACCCTCGTGCTCATGCACAATGGCTCGCCGTGAAGGACAATTGGGTTGCTGGTGAAGGCACGTGACGACTTCTCATCTCCTCTTTTTTTTCCATTATATATATATATAATTTTGTTTTCTATCTCAAATATCCAAATTATCATTTGAATTCAGGTATGAGTTTCATCTTCAAAAAGAAATTCACAAACAAAAGTACTCTCGCATGAATGCAAAAATATAATTTGTTTAATTAATTGATTTATTATACTATTTAAACAAATGCTTTTAAATATGAAATTCATACATACTAAAATAGAGAATAGGTGTTTTAATACATATAATCTCTAGTTTATAAAATAATTATAAATATATATTTCAACAAAGGGATAATCAAAATCTTATAGGTTTTTTTTTATTAAATATTTATTAGAAACTATATTTGTTTTAGGAGATATTAACTTCACGAACAAGATAAGTATTATTAAATGATACTTTAATTCTAAAACCTTTGGAGAACTTTTCTTAGTTTTCAAAATAGGATTTTAGGTGCTACAAATCCTACCCCCCTTAACAGAAATCTCGTCCTCGAGATTTGTAAGAAAAGGGATACAATAGGTTTGGTCTAGAATTTTAGTTTCTCATTTGGTTTTGGGAATCAAAGTTTCGTTCAAGTTTTTTTTTTAACAGTTAGTAGATGATTTGGAAAATATGAATATTATATGTCTAGCCATTTATTAGGTCAGATGAGGTAAGGTTATGGCAAGTAGAGGTTGTGGCAATGGTATATTAAGGAAAGACTTCATCCTGAACTCTGGATCTTGATTCTTCTAGCGATCTAACTTGATTTTTGAAGACTTGAGTTGATGCTTATCCTCCTTTGACATGGTTGGTCTTCTTTGGCCTTTATTCTTGGAGTTGTCATCCGAGTTAAGGACATATGGCTAAGGATATATAGTTATGATAGCCGAGGTACATGAGGTAGGTAGGTTTGAACAGAGTTTTACTTTGCTTTTGGAATAGATGAACTAGGCAACCTGTGATGTAGGTTAGGTTGTTGATCACTGACGAGTTGGTGTAAGGCACCAATTTATGTTCATGTTTTATCGGATCAGGGTCTAATCTATTTCACCAATATCACTAATATGTTTTAGTAGACCACATTAGGTTAGATCACATTAGATTAAATCTAGGTTAGATTGTTATGACTAGATAGACTAGATAAGATCTCATTGACTTGGATTAGATCATGGTGGTTACTTTGGGATGAGATAAGTAGGATGGTTAGGATAAGGCGATTCTTTCAAGATAAGATGAATTCAAAAGGATAAGGTAGAACCTTTAGAGGTCAGTTTGATCTATTCAGAGAAGATAAAATCTTTTCAAGATAAGATGAGTCTACTAAGGTAATAGAGTATCTTTTAAGATAAGGGGGGTCCATTAAGGTAAGGAAGAATCTTTTAAGGTAAGAAGGGTCCATTTAAAATAGATACAATTTAATGGAGGATAATCTAAGTTGTTTAGTTATCTTATGAATTCTATTTATGCCTATATTTATATGCAGATGTAATTATGGACATTACTCCACAACTCATCAAACTCAATCAAAGATCCAAATCAGACATGTATCATAATAACAAACATTCAAGTACATAAACACTTATAAAAATAGTTTTGTTTTTGTTCCTAGGATTAGGTCTCCTATTCCTAAAGGTCACTTTAGGCACAGGATTTCAAAGTGTGAAATCCAAGTTTGTCTTTAGAAGGAAAAGGTAAGGATAATCAGAGCAAAGCGGAATTAGATGAGAAAAGATTAAGAAAAGTTTAGAAAAGAATCAGAGCAGCAAAGGTAAGTAAATAATGGTTGTCCAGTTCTATCTAGGTTTCGTCCTACAGTCAACATTCCTCTGATACCACTTCTGTAACACCCGGATTTTAGGGGTCCAAAACCCGGGGTTAACATAAACACCAGGTATGCTGGGACCAAGTCTCAAACATATGATGTATAGTGGCACAGGATCGAATGTCACAACTTTATATATAACAGGAGTTCTTTACAAAATAATTACATTATAAGGAGACAACGGTCCAGCAACCCAAAGTTGACTGGGAGACGACGGCCTAGACCTCTCACGAACTCATCACAGCATCCTCCATGAGCATCATCCTGCAGTACCTGGTCTTGACCTGTGGGGGGGGGGGGGGTGAGACAGCAAGAGTGAGCTCACATACGTTCATCGCTCAACAAGTTGTGGGGAATAATGTGCATGAACTCGCCAAAGGTGGGAGCTCATGTGAAGTGTAAGGCTTACCAAAGAGGATGGTTGAAGCTGAGCATTGCTTTTAAAGTTGGTCAAAATTTTATTAGCAATTACTAAGTATAAGTAAATACCAGCCCAATTAAATAGTAGAACAAAAGTAACAACCTCACCTGCGATGCAATGCATATGACAAATTGAGTTTAGGTTCCATAATTTAATCATGTGAGTGTCCGAGCTGCTCATGACCGTGAGCACGGCTAGTATACCAGTTTTACACTCTGCAGAGGTTGCGCATCTTTACCCACAAGTCATGTTACCCATCTGCCAAGGGATCGCGACTTCCCATACACCTCTACCGAGGAGGCGAGGCAGGGTAACACTACGAGGCCTTTACAAAGTTCCACTAGCTTCAGAAAACCCGCTACAGTTTATAGAAAGCTCCAATGTAGGAATCCCTTGCAGGACCGCCATCGCAGCAAAATCCTCCCGAGGGCCTCCCTACACTGACCACTCCCCTACTGCCCTTGCCCCTTTCAGGTAAGGTAGTCTTCCACTAGCTTTCCTAATTAATCGGCCAAGGGCGTCCCATTAAACCCTTGTGGTAGCACTGTTTTCCCGGGTGGTTCTCCATGTTCCAATTAACATAATGATCTTATCATGAACAGTGATAATAAACAGATAATAAAAGTGTGATCATGAATAATGTATCTTCATACCCAAAACCACATAAAGCACTAGCAAGTACTACCCAAAAAGTTCAGTGGTAAACAAGGTATAAAGATAATCAAACTAGGGTAACCTATTGGGTCCCATCAAAATTAACCTATGCAGATCATTATGATTAATCAGAACATGACTGGGTAAAAAGAAGTGATCAAGGGCACAACTTGCCTGGGACTTGAGATTCCAGGTACCAGGATGATCTTCAGGTGACTCGTAACCTCACTGCTAAACGTAGCAATACAGACAAACATGGTATAGACAAAATTAACATCACACCAACCATAAGTACAAACTGAATAATAACGATCTACGCGATGCTACGAGATCGTGGGTTCGAGAACCGCTAAAATCGGAGTTACGGTTAAGGAGTTATGGTTTTCCGAGGTTTTTAAGCACCTAGAATAGATTAATTCAAATGAACATGTTTAATTCAAGTTTCATGGCTAAATAAAGGTACTAGGTGATAGATGATATTAAAACAAAATTATTGCAACTAGAATGAATCAATTTGGAGCTAAAATGAATTAAATATGAATTTCACAAGTTTCTGGAATTATTTTTGTATTAAAAAAAATCATTTTCTACAATTTATTATCTAATTTCACTGCTCACGGACTGGGCGCATTATTATCGGAAACTGCAGGGGCTAACTAGTAAGTTTTCCCAGACACAGTTTAACCCACTGATGGACTGTGGGTTTATTATTAAATTGTCCAGGGACTCTTTAACAAAACTAGTGCGCCGAAGGGGTATCGGGTGGTTAGAGTCGTCCGATCAGAAAGCAAGGGCTCAGATTAAATCTTTTCCTCGCCTGAACCGGTACACGATGATTACCATAGGATCGGAAATCCACGACCGTTATTTAATGGGGAGAAGGGGTATCGCCACGATTTAATCTCGACCGTACATTGCAAGATCTACGGTTCCCAGGTCATCTTCCACCTCTCGTCTGAACCGTGGGGCGAGGGAAAACCACGACGGTTGCGCTATTGCCGTGGTAGGTGATCTAGCATCCTGGTGGTTCCTACTGGCGTGTCTAGGGAATATACAGGAAATAGGAACGGCGAATCTATGGATAGAAAATTTACCGGCGCCAATACGTAGAGGAACTCGGCCACGACGCAACAATCCGACTACGCACTCCTTGTCGTGAATGATTTTCCGGCCACCAGGTTCTGCTCGAAGAAGATCCGCATGGTGGCGTTTCTATCTCTCTCTCTCTCCTCCGTTGACCGCACGCTACGGAAGACGCAGGTGCAGGCCGGCCGTCGCTACTTGCTCGGCTGTGTGGAGGCCTCGCGACGACTTGTAGATGGACGAGGAGGTGGTCACGGGTGCTCAACCTTATATATCTAGAGGCACGGAGAAACGGCCGGGCAATGCATGCTTGCATGAGTCCTGGCGGTTACGAGGAGTTCGGCTGTTTGTTACGATATCAAGCTGAGAGGAGAGCATGTCCGGGATGGCCCGCACGTCAGCGCCCTCACAGATGCAAGCGCTTGCGGGTCACACCTAACCAGCGGCGAACGCGGCGCGTGGCTGTTGCTCCATTCCGTTTTAGCTGCGAGGAGGACGAACGAGCTGACCCTCGTGCTCATGCACAATGGCTCGCCGTGAAGGACAATTGGGTTGCTGGTGAAGGCACGTGACGACTTCTCATCTCCTCTTTTTTTTTCCATTATATATATATATAATTTTGTTTTCTATCTCAAATATCCAAATTATCATTTGAATTCAGGTATGAGTTTCATCTTCAAAAAGAAATTCACAAACAAAAGTACTCTCGCATGAATGCAAAAATATAATTTGTTTAATTAATTGATTTATTATACTATTTAAACAAATGCTTTTAAATATGAAATTCATACATACTAAAATAGAGAATAGGTGTTTTAATACATATAATCTCTAGTTTATAAAATAATTATAAATATATATTTCAACAAAGGGATAATCAAAATCTTATAGGTTTTTTTTTATTAAATATTTATTAGAAACTATATTTGTTTTAGGAGATATTAACTTCACGAACAAGATAAGTATTATTAAATGATACTTTAATTCTAAAACCTTTGGAGAACTTTTCTTAGTTTTCAAAATAGGATTTTAGGTGCTACAAATCCTACCCCCCTTAACAGAAATCTCGTCCTCGAGATTTGTAAGAAAAGGGATACAATAGGTTTGGTCTAGAATTTTAGTTTCTCATTTGGTTTTGGGAATCAAAGTTTCGTTCAAGTTTTTTTTTTTAACAGTTAGTAGATGATTTGGAAAATATGAATATTATATGTCTAGCCATTTATTAGGTCAGATGAGGTAAGGTTATGGCAAGTAGAGGTTGTGGCAATGGTATATTAAGGAAAGACTTCATCCTGAACTCTGGATCTTGATTCTTCTAGCGATCTAACTTGATTTTTGAAGACTTGAGTTGATGCTTATCCTCCTTTGACATGGTTGGTCTTCTTTGGCCTTTATTCTTGGAGTTGTCATCCGAGTTAAGGACATATGGCTAAGGATATATAGTTATGATAGCCGAGGTACATGAGGTAGGTAGGTTTGAACAGAGTTTTACTTTGCTTTTGGAATAGATGAACTAGGCAACCTGTGATGTAGGTTAGGTTGTTGATCACTGACGAGTTGGTGTAAGGCACCAATTTATGTTCATGTTTTATCGGATCAGGGTCTAATCTATTTCACCAATATCACTAATATGTTTTAGTAGACCACATTAGGTTAGATCACATTAGATTAAATCTAGGTTAGATTGTTATGACTAGATAGACTAGATAAGATCTCATTGACTTGGATTAGATCATGGTGGTTACTTTGGGATGAGATAAGTAGGATGGTTAGGATAAGGCGATTCTTTCAAGATAAGATGAATTCAAAAGGATAAGGTAGAACCTTTAGAGGTCAGTTTGATCTATTCAGAGAAGATAAAATCTTTTCAAGATAAGATGAGTCTACTAAGGTAATAGAGTATCTTTTAAGATAAGGGGGGTCCATTAAGGTAAGGAAGAATCTTTTAAGGTAAGAAGGGTCCATTTAAAATAGATACAATTTAATGGAGGATAATCTAAGTTGTTTAGTTATCTTATGAATTCTATTTATGCCTATATTTATATGCAGATGTAATTATGGACATTACTCCACAACTCATCAAACTCAATCAAAGATCCAAATCAGACATGTATCATAATAACAAACATTCAAGTACATAAACACTTATAAAAATAGTTTTGTTTTTGTTCCTAGGATTAGGTCTCCTATTCCTAAAGGTCACTTTAGGCACAGGATTTCAAAGTGTGAAATCCAAGTTTGTCTTTAGAAGGAAAAGGTAAGGATAATCAGAGCAAAGCGGAATTAGATGAGAAAAGATTAAGAAAAGTTTAGAAAAGAATCAGAGCAGCAAAGGTAAGTAAATAATGGTTGTCCAGTTCTATCTAGGTTTCGTCCTACAGTCAACATTCCTCTGATACCACTTCTGTAACACCCGGATTTTAGGGGTCCAAAACCCGGGGTTAACATAAACACCAGGTATGCTGGGACCAAGTCTCAAACATATGATGTATAGTGGCACAGGATCGAATGTCACAACTTTATATATAACAGGAGTTCTTTACAAAATAATTACATTATAAGGAGACAACGGTCCAGCAACCCAAAGTTGACTGGGAGACGACGGCCTAGACCTCTCACGAACTCATCACAGCATCCTCCATGAGCATCATCCTGCAGTACCTGGTCTTGACCTGTGGGGGGGGGGGGGTGAGACAGCAAGAGTGAGCTCACATACGTTCATCGCTCAACAAGTTGTGGGGAATAATGTGCATGAACTCGCCAAAGGTGGGAGCTCATGTGAAGTGTAAGGCTTACCAAAGAGGATGGTTGAAGCTGAGCATTGCTTTTAAAGTTGGTCAAAATTTTATTAGCAATTACTAAGTATAAGTAAATACCAGCCCAATTAAATAGTAGAACAAAAGTAACAACCTCACCTGCGATGCAATGCATATGACAAATTGAGTTTAGGTTCCATAATTTAATCATGTGAGTGTCCGAGCTGCTCATGACCGTGAGCACGGCTAGTATACCAGTTTTACACTCTGCAGAGGTTGCGCATCTTTACCCACAAGTCATGTTACCCATCTGCCAAGGGATCGCGACTTCCCATACACCTCTACCGAGGAGGCGAGGCAGGGTAACACTACGAGGCCTTTACAAAGTTCCACTAGCTTCAGAAAACCCGCTACAGTTTATAGAAAGCTCCAATGTAGGAATCCCTTGCAGGACCGCCATCGCAGCAAAATCCTCCCGAGGGCCTCCCTACACTGACCACTCCCCTACTGCCCTTGCCCCTTTCAGGTAAGGTAGTCTTCCACTAGCTTTCCTAATTAATCGGCCAAGGGCGTCCCATTAAACCCTTGTGGTAGCACTGTTTTCCCGGGTGGTTCTCCATGTTCCAATTAACATAATGATCTTATCATGAACAGTGATAATAAACAGATAATAAAAGTGTGATCATGAATAATGTATCTTCATACCCAAAACCACATAAAGCACTAGCAAGTACTACCCAAAAAGTTCAGTGGTAAACAAGGTATAAAGATAATCAAACTAGGGTAACCTATTGGGTCCCATCAAAATTAACCTATGCAGATCATTATGATTAATCAGAACATGACTGGGTAAAAAGAAGTGATCAAGGGCACAACTTGCCTGGGACTTGAGATTCCAGGTACCAGGATGATCTTCAGGTGACTCGTAACCTCACTGCTAAACGTAGCAATACAGACAAACATGGTATAGACAAAATTAACATCACACCAACCATAAGTACAAACTGAATAATAACGATCTACGCGATGCTACGAGATCGTGGGTTCGAGAACCGCTAAAATCGGAGTTACGGTTAAGGAGTTATGGTTTTCCGAGGTTTTTAAGCACCTAGAATAGATTAATTCAAATGAACATGTTTAATTCAAGTTTCATGGCTAAATAAAGGTACTAGGTGATAGATGATATTAAAACAAAATTATTGCAACTAGAATGAATCAATTTGGAGCTAAAATGAATTAAATATGAATTTCACAAGTTTCTGGAATTATTTTTGTATTAAAAAAAATCATTTTCTACAATTTATTATCTAATTTCACTGCTCACGGACTGGGCGCATTATTATCGGAAACTGCAGGGGCTAACTAGTAAGTTTTCCCAGACACAGTTTAACCCACTGATGGACTGTGGGTTTATTATTAAATTGTCCAGGGACTCTTTAACAAAACTAGTGCGCCGAAGGGGTATCGGGTGGTTAGAGTCGTCCGATCAGAAAGCAAGGGCTCAGATTAAATCTTTTCCTCGCCTGAACCGGTACACGATGATTACCATAGGATCGGAAATCCACGACCGTTATTTAATGGGGAGAAGGGGTATCGCCACGATTTAATCTCGACCGTACATTGCAAGATCTACGGTTCCCAGGTCATCTTCCACCTCTCGTCTGAACCGTGGGGCGAGGGAAAACCACGACGGTTGCGCTATTGCCGTGGTAGGTGATCTAGCATCCTGGTGGTTCCTACTGGCGTGTCTAGGGAATATACAGGAAATAGGAACGGCGAATCTATGGATAGAAAATTTACCGGCGCCAATACGTAGAGGAACTCGGCCACGACGCAACAATCCGACTACGCACTCCTTGTCGTGAATGATTTTCCGGCCACCAGGTTCTGCTCGAAGAAGATCCGCATGGTGGCGTTTCTATCTCTCTCTCTCTCCTCCGTTGACCGCACGCTACGGAAGACGCAGGTGCAGGCCGGCCGTCGCTACTTGCTCGGCTGTGTGGAGGCCTCGCGACGACTTGTAGATGGACGAGGAGGTGGTCACGGGTGCTCAACCTTATATATCTAGAGGCACGGAGAAACGGCCGGGCAATGCATGCTTGCATGAGTCCTGGCGGTTACGAGGAGTTCGGCTGTTTGTTACGATATCAAGCTGAGAGGAGAGCATGTCCGGGATGGCCCGCACGTCAGCGCCCTCACAGATGCAAGCGCTTGCGGGTCACACCTAACCAGCGGCGAACGCGGCGCGTGGCTGTTGCTCCATTCCGTTTTAGCTGCGAGGAGGACGAACGAGCTGACCCTCGTGCTCATGCACAATGGCTCGCCGTGAAGGACAATTGGGTTGCTGGTGAAGGCACGTGACGACTTCTCATCTCCTCTTTTTTTTCCATTATATATATATATAATTTTGTTTTCTATCTCAAATATCCAAATTATCATTTGAATTCAGGTATGAGTTTCATCTTCAAAAAGAAATTCACAAACAAAAGTACTCTCGCATGAATGCAAAAATATAATTTGTTTAATTAATTGATTTATTATACTATTTAAACAAATGCTTTTAAATATGAAATTCATACATACTAAAATAGAGAATAGGTGTTTTAATACATATAATCTCTAGTTTATAAAATAATTATAAATATATATTTCAACAAAGGGATAATCAAAATCTTATAGGTTTTTTTTTTATTAAATATTTATTAGAAACTATATTTGTTTTAGGAGATATTAACTTCACGAACAAGATAAGTATTATTAAATGATACTTTAATTCTAAAACCTTTGGAGAACTTTTCTTAGTTTTCAAAATAGGATTTTAGGTGCTACAGGGGAGTGTTTGTACAACTTGAGCACCATAAATATACAACAACAAAATGCATTAAGGAACATGATCAAAGGCATAAACACATGTATGTTATAAATCAATCCAAGTTCCGCGAATCTAAGACATTTAGCTCACTACGCAACTTGCAAAAGGTCTTCTCATCTAGAGGCTTGGTAAAGATATCGGCTAGCTGGTGCTCGGTGCTAACATGAAACACTTTGATATCTCCCTTTTGCTGGTGGTCTGTAGCATCCCAAAAATCCTAATCTAGGTTTGAAACCCTAATCCACCTTTTTTCCCCTCCCTTCATCCTCTAATTCTAAGTTCTCCACTAAAGTTTTTCTTTCATCATATGCATACATTTTGTTTGATCACAAAGCACCTCACTTAGATTCTATTTTCTAGACACTTAGAGTATTCACAAAATATTTTGTTCAAAAGAAAAAGGGGCAAAAGGGGAAATGGGATTGAAAAGTAAAAAGAAAAAGGGAAAAACCCTCTCCTCTCCCTGTTGGACCGAATCTCGGCCCAACACCCGCAACCCCCCCCCCTTCCCACGTGCCCGCACTCCCCCGCTTTCGGCCCAACTTCGGCCTGCTTCCGCCTGCGCGCGACAGCCGCTCCACACCCCGCCCTCCCTCTCGCTGACAAGGCGTCCCCACCCGTCAGCCAACCGCTCTCTCGCACGCTCGCTCCCTCTGACCAAGCGGCCCCACGGGTCAGTTGCTTCGTCGTCCGTCCGCCGTCCCCTCGCCGAAGTCACCTCCGGCCGTCGCCTCCGTCCTCCCCTCTGCCATCCTGCCGCACAGGGAAGTTTGGCACCGCTCCGTCCTCCTCCCCTTGACCAGCGTCCTCGCTGGTACCGCCCCGCCGTAGCGTCCCCTCGGCGGCGCTGTGCGCCATTTATGGCGGCACCGGGAAGCTCGCCGGAGTCAGGGAGCTCCACCGCCCCCCCCCTTTCCCCCGCGCGCCTATAAAAAGCTCCCCCCCCCGAGCTCCTTCTTCCTCGCACCAGCTTCGGCCATCCCCCTCCTCCCCTTCCCCGAGCTCAATTCGCAAGGCGCCGGCGTCGTCTTCCTCTCCGGTGAGTCTTTTCCTTCTCCTCCCTCTCCTTCTCTGTTGGTCCGGCAAGGAATTGAGTGAGCCGAGCAGCTCCCTCGCGTAGCCACGAACCCGAAGCGCCACTTTCCAGCCCCCGTTCCCCACCCAGAGCCCACCGGCGGCGATCCCCGCCGCGGAACTCCGCCCCCTCCCCGTGGGCAGCCCCCTCCCGACCCCCTCTGGCCAAATTAAACTTACCATGAGAATCGCCAACTGCCGCCCGTGCTAAACCACGCCCCCCTCGGACCAGGAACCGGGCCACCGGCGGCCGGTTTTTCCCCGCGCTCGGCCGGTTCGCCCGCCGTCTGGCCGCAACGCCGTCCCTTCCCCCCCTCTCTCTCGCTGGCAAGTGGGCCCCCAAGCGACACCGTCACCCTCGCGGCCGCGCCGTTCCCCCCCTCGCTCGTGGGCCGCCGCTGGGCCGAAAGCGCCTCAGCGCGCGCTCGCGCCCAGGGTGGGCCAAAAATCGTGCCCCCGGCCCAGAAGAGAGGAATTCCCTTCTCTTTTTCTTTTCCACCCTTTTTTCCATTTAAATAGTTTTCTCAATATTTTATGCACAAAAAAATTATCAAAAAGGATTTCCAAGGTCACATAAAATAATGTTGTTAGAAAATGGCACACTATGATTGATGAACTACTGTTGATGTATTGTTTTACTGCATGTTTCCTAGAAGAAGCGGGAACCGCAGATCCGGATCCCGTAGCTCCGGAAGAAGGGTCGGAGCCCGAACTTCCGGAAGTAGATCTTCTGTGCCAAGAGAGCTTCAACGAAGGCAAGTCCATCCTTCCCTTGATGCATAAATTACCTATTCTCTCTACCACTGCCTAGGCCGGGAATCATGGGGGAATATTGCATTGTGAGTGAGAGATGGCCCGCATTAACATATACTTTCTGGATACGAAATGTGGTTTGGAAAGAAGGGCAATGTGTTCCTCCAAAATAAAGGCTCTTTTTGAAAAGTTTTGCGATGAAGGGTACTCACCCTCATCACCCTGGGAGTGGGATGATCAGGGACTCCCTGGTTTAGGGGAGGGCCTAAGGTGTTGGCTCAGCTGGTTTAGGCCGTGAGCAGAAGGATTGTCCCCTCATATAAGGACCAGTTTGTCATTTTCACTACCTGTACTCCTTTATCGTACAACCACTCGAGACTGTGTGGGCAGTCACTCAATCCGAACTCGTGCGGTCCAACCCCAGGGTTAAGAAGGCTGGGGAGCACCGGGAGGATAAGGAGGGGGAAAGTTTTGTCCGGTTTGGACATGGTGGTGGCCTGACTCCTTCCGGATGACCGTTAAGGTTAAGACGTGCGAGTAAGGAAAGAGATCCGGCATTCGGGTCTCGCGACGGTGAGATCGCAGAAACCGGACTAGTGGGTAAAGTGTACCCCTCTGCGCAGAGTTAAAACCTATTCGAATAGTCCGTGTCCACTGGTATGGATGAGTCTGGTATGGTATGGCAATTAGAGCTTTTTCACTAAGTTTCTTACAAGGAAAAGGTGTGATTAAATGGGTGTTGAAAAAGAAAATAAAGCCACGGGAGCGGGAAGCTCAGTGGTGGTTGAGTTTTTGGTTACTTTTAAGACCATGGGAAAACCTTCAAGCAACTGCCTTTCTCTAAGAAAATGATGAGTGACATCAACTCCACCAAATAAAGCATGTACATCATAGGTCTCTTTCTCTATACGGGAGCGGGGTGGGCTTGCGGAATACCTAGTGTATTCACCCAGATTTATTTATGTTTTTCAGCAGCCGAGGACTTCTTTTCTGCTATGCTTGATTAAGAGGGCTGTGTCTGCACCCAGTTCTGCCTGTGGCTTGGGCTAGTGTATTTTCCTACTGCGTTTCTCTATTTGGCTCTCTCGAGCTTGTACCCCGGTATTGTAATAAATTTACCTAAACTCTGTACTATTTGAAGTAAGGAATGTGTTTACTAGCCTCCTGGGACTAGTAATTGTTTCACATTTGAGTCCCAAAGGATCGGGACGCTTCAGGTGGTATCAAAGCCCATAGGACTGGCCGTAGGTCGCAGCCCTGACCCTAAAACTTACCCTAAAAAGAAAATACCTCTTACCTCAAGAAAAGTTTTCTCTTCCCTCCCCGATTTTAACAAGACCCCTTCTTTTCCTATTCCAGATGGAAGACTCTCTGGCCATTAAGTCATCCTACTGCTCAGAAGTGGAAGGGTTCCCACGCCTCTTGCGAAGCTGTGCGCTCCGCATGGGAATCCGCAAGAAGCCGGAATACGTCTGGACGGAGCATATCGAGGGCGGAATGATAAGATGCTCTATGGCAGTCTACCTAGGGGAAAGCCAAAGCTATCCAAACCAACGTTCCTTCCAAGTCACTTTTACCGGAGTCCATTTCCTAGATGCTTGCCAAAATGTCGCCCGAAAAGCCCTCCGACAACTATGTCAGAACTACAACAAAGTAATCATTGAAACCCCCCTTCGCTACTTTCCACCCAGCAACAAGAATACCCCCACCTGGAGGAAAAGACTTCAGGCCCTATCAGGAGGAGATCCTATTGAGAATGATCCCACCATTGTCTACATGGCTGGATACCTTCATACCCTTGATAACCAATATGATGACCTCGCCCTCCACTGCACCTCCCTAACCTCCCGGGTGGAAAGCCTGGAGCAGAAAGTCAGGGAACTTTCAGAAGAAAAAGTGTCCCTTCAAGAGAGCCTCTCGATAGCTGAAGGCGAAGAGACCAATACCCGTGAAGCTTACCGCACCCTCAAAATGGACTACGACAAGAAACTGAAGAAGCTCGCCCCCGCAAGAAAAATCCGCAAGAAGACCAAAAGCCAAGGATGTCAGACTGAGCAGCAGGAAGAGAACCCTCCTAGGAACCAGTCCGACACCGAGGACATGTCCCTGGCCAGCCTTGATGACCTTCTCAAGGAATTTGGGGACACTTTAGAGAAAGAGTTCGGGGGTACCCTACGTAGCACTCGTGTGTGATGAGCTTGTGGTAGCAGTATGCTATGTAATGTAATGGCTTGATGTAATGAATAAAATAAAAAAATGGCATGTGCATAATAGTGACTCTCTTCCCATGGCAGATGGCTTCGGATAGAACCACGCCTACCGCCTCCGGGATTGGAGCAAGACTTCCTCTAGGAGCTGAAGGAGAGGTTGGCGGAGAAGGGGGTGAGACCCACCTCCCCGCACCTCCAGAACTACCACTAGACCTAGCCCAAGTTCTGGCCAATCAAACCAGACTCATTGAAGTCCTCACTCGAAGTCTGGAAAACCAGCGCCCAGGCGGTGGAAGGCCCCAGGACAGGATGGGAGAATTCTTGAGACTCAAGCCGCCCACGTTCGCGGGGTCCAGCAATCCCCTCGATGCAGATGACTGGCTTCGCACGATCAAGAGGAAGTTGGAAGCCATCGCTTGTCCTGAGAATCAGCGTGTTCAGCTGGCAGCTCATCAGCTTTCAGGAATGGCTTTAGCATGGTGGGACACTTTCAGTGAAGCAGTCAGAAATGCTACATGGGCAGAATTCGAAGCAGCCTTCCGTGAGCACCACGTACCCCAGGGGATAGTTCAACTCAAGGAGGATGAGTTCCGGGAGCTAACTCAAGGCGGGGAGAACAGTCAGTGAATATGTGCACAAGTTCACAGAGCTGGCCCGTTACGCGCCCGAGGATGTCAGCACCGAGGCCAGAAAAATGGCCCGTTTTCTGAGAGGGTTAAGACCCGAGCTTAAGACCATCCTCGCCAGCCAGGACTTCCACATCTTCTCTCACCTTTCCAACAAAGCTATTCAAGTGGAAAGAGCAAAAGAGGAAGAAAAAGGGCACATCAAGAGAAAATTCCAGGTCCTCCGAGCGCAACAGCAAGAACGTCACCAGAAAGCTCGACCCTTTGGGCTTCCACCCAGGGGTCCAAGCTTCCATAAGCAATCTGGACCCTCTCCATCGCGCTACAGTCAGCAGAGTCAGAGCTCCCATCAGGCACCCTCCGTTGCAAGCAACCAGCCGCCAGCAAACGCCTGTTGGCACTGCGGGGACCCCAGTCACTTCAAGAACAACTGCCCTCAGTTGAAGGCACCGGGACCAACCTACTCCAACTCGGTGAATGGCCCCAAGATTCCATCAGCACCTACCTCCAAGGCGCTTCCTTCCAACAGCCAGCAGAGCAGGACTCAGTACGTACCAGGGCAGGGCCCGGGTCAACCATGTCGACGCTCAGGAAGCCCAGCAAGCCCCGGGAGTAGTGCTCGGTGAGTTCCTCGTTGAATTTACTCCCGCTTCTGTGCTTTTTGATTCGGGAGCATCCCATTCATTTATAGCCGCTAAGTTTGTGGAGAAGCATGGCATACCCTCTACACCACTAGCTATCCCTTTGGTCACCCGAACCCCGGGATCAGACCTCCTGTGCAAACTCAGGTGTTCCCAAGTCAGAATTCTTTTAAGTGGGGTAGTGTTCCTGGCAGACTTAACCATCTTGCCATCCCAAGGAATTGATGTAATCCTAGGAATGGATTGGCTAGCTAAGCACAAGGGTGTTATCAGCTGCGCAAGCAAGACTGTTCTTCTCATAGATCACCAAGGAAAGGCAGATTCCTGTCAAGCCCAACCGCCCGCAAATGATCCAATGATATTTAATCTGGCAGTAGAAAGCATGTCTGTAATCAAGGAGTTTGAAGATGTATTTCTAGAAGAGTTGCCCGGGATGCCGCCAGAAAGAGGAGTAGAGTTCTATATAGATCTCATTCCCGGCACTGCACCCATCGCAAAGAGACCATACCGCATGGCCCCCACTGAGTTGGCAGAATTGAAACTTCAGATTTCCGAACTACAACAAAAAGGGTACATCCGTCCCAGTTTGTCTCCCTGGGGAGCACCCGTTCTTTTCGTTACCAAAAAGGATGGGAGTATGAGGATGTGTATTGATTATCGATCCTTGAACGAAGTTACAATCAAGAATAAGTACCCTCTCCCTCGGATCGATGACCTCTTCGACCAACTGCAAGGAGCCAAATACTTCTCCAAGATAGACCTCAGGTCAGGGTATCACCAACTCAGGATTAAGGAGGCAGACATTTAGAAAACTGCATTCGTCACCAGATACGGGCAATATGAATTCACAGTGATGCCATTTGGACTAACCAACGCACCCGCCTTTTTCATGAACCTCATGAATAAGGTATTTATGGAAGAATTGGATAAGTTTGTCGTGGTTTTTATCGACGACATCCTCATCTATTCCAAGAGTCGCAAGGACCATGAGCATCACCTTCAAACCGTCCTCGGAAGACTCAGAGCACATCAACTTTATGCTAAGCTCAGCAAGTGTGAGTTCTGGTTAGAGAAGATAGCTTTCCTAGGGCATATCTTGACTGCTGAAGGGATAGAAGTGGACCCATCTAAGGTAGAAGCTGTTTCAAATTGGAAGCAACCATCCAACGTCAGTGAAGTACGAAGCTTTCTGGGAATGGTAGGGTATTATCGCCGCTTTATCAAGGGATTCTCCAGCATAGCAAAGCCCATGACTGAACTTCTCAAAAAGGACAATAAGTTTGTATGGACTCCCAAATGTGAAGGAAGTTTCCAAATCATCAAGGAGAAACTTACAACTGCACCAGTCCTGACCCTGCCAGACATACACCAGGATTTTGTCATCTTCTGTGATGCTTCCAAGCAAGGCTTAGGGTGTGTCTTAATGCAAAATGAGAAAGTCATTGCTTATGCATCCCGATTACTCAAGCCGCACGAACAGAACTATCCTACCCACGATCTGGAATTGGCAGCCATAGTGCACGCCCTAAAAATTTGGAGG
This sequence comes from Zea mays, assembly GCF_902167145.1. Lineage (NCBI taxonomy): Eukaryota > Viridiplantae > Streptophyta > Magnoliopsida > Poales > Poaceae > Zea > Zea mays. The sequence continues at coordinate 21,473 of NW_023367075.1, read as the reverse complement.
CATTATCTGATTGGGAACAAATGCCACATCTTCACTGATCACAAGAGTCTAAAGTACATCTTCACGCAACCGGACCTCAACCTCCGTCAAAGAAGGTGGCTCGAATTGATCAAAGACTATGACCTCGAAATCCACTACCACCCCAGAAAGGCCAACGTAGTAGCAGACGCCCTCAGCCGAAAACCTTTCGGGGTTAAAGGAGCAAACTTTCTGGAAGATTGGAAGAAAGAATCAGCTCAGCTAAATGCATGTCTGGGAGACAACGGTGGCCTGGAAGTCAAGCCAAATCTAGAAGATCTCATATGCAAGGCCCAACGCCTGGACGCAGAAACAACCAAGCTTATGGAAAGAGCACGAAAGGAGCAACTTCCGGACCTCAGGACAGATAAGCAAGGAGCCCTCTGGTTCAAGGATCGCCTGTGCGTGCCAGTGGGAGAAGCACGAGAAACCCTGCTCGATGAAGCCCACAACTCAGCTTACTCTATCCACCCAGGGACCACCAAGATGTACTTAGACCTTAAGGCCAGATATTGGTGGAAAGGGATGAAAAGGGAAATAGCACAGTATGTGGCCCGATGTGACACCTGTCAGCGAACAAAGGCCGAACATCAGAAGCCTGCAGGCCTACTTCAACCCCTCCCAATACCTGAATGGAAGTGGGAAGAAATAGGCATGGATTTCGTAACCGGACTGCCCAGATCACAAAGAGGAAATGATTCCATATGGGTAATAATCGATCGTCTCACCAAGGTGGCCCATTTCGTTCCAGTAAAGACCACTTTTGGAGGAGCAGCCCTTGCCCGAATATACCTTAAAGAGATAGTCAGGCTACATGGCATTCCACGGAAGATAGTATCAGATAGAGGAACGCAGTTCACTTCAAAATTTTGGAAGGGCCTTCAGCAAGCAATGGGCACCAAGCTAGATTTCAGCACTGCTTATCACCCCCAGTCAGATGGTCAAACAGAAAGAGTCAACAAGGTCCTTGAAGATTTACTCAGAGCCTGCGTGTTAGCCTTCGACAGAGATTGGGAGTCTAGTTTGCCGTACGCCGAATTCTCATACAACAACAGCCATCAGGCCAGCATCAAAATGTCACCATTCGAAGCACTTTATGGAAGAAAATGCTAGACTCCCCTAATGTGGTCCAATGTAGGAGAAAGGACACTAGAAGGACCCGACTTTGTTAAAGAAGCCGAAGAAAAAGTTGCTTTGATCCGCAGAAGGTTACTTGAAGCTCAGAGTCGACAGAAGAGTTACGCAGACAATAGGCGAAGGGAACTCAGATTTGAGGAAGGAGATTTTGTTTATCTCAAGGTTTCCCCAATGCGTGGTGTCAAAAGGTTCCAGATGAGAGGAAAGCTAGCACCCCGTTTCGTTGGTCCTTACCCTGTCATTTCCCGAATAGGACCCATGGCATACCGTCTTGAGCTACCAGAATCCATGTCAGATATTCACAATGTGTTCCATGTGTCTCAACTCCGCAAATGCCTAAAAGTACCAGATACCCGTATCGAGGCAGAAGCAATTCAGATTCAAAAAGATCTCCAGTACCGGGAAAAGCCAGTGAAGATTCTCGACTCAGCAGTCAGAAGGACCCGCAATTCAGAAGTGAAGCTCTGTAAGGTTCAGTGGAGCAGAGATGGAGAAGAGAAAGCCACCTGGGAAAGTGAGGACTCTCTGAGGAAGGAATACCCTTACCTTTTCTCGAGCCCCGTCTGAATCTCGAGGGCGAGATTCCTTTAAGTGGGGTAGGTTTGTAGCATCCCAAAAATCCTAATCTAGGTTTGAAACCCTAATCCACCTTTTTCCCCTCCCTTCATCCTCTAATTCTAAGTTCTCCACTAAAGTTTTTCTTTCATCATATGCATACATTTTGTTTGATCACAAAGCACCTCACTTAGATTCTATTTTCTAGACACTTAGAGTATTCACAAAATATTTTGTTCAAAAGAAAAAGGGGCAAAAGGGGAAATGGGAATGAAAAGTAAAAAGAAAAGGGAAAACCCTCTCCTCTCCCTGTTGGACCGAATCTCGGCCCAACACCCGCAACCCCCCCTTCCCACGCGCTCGCACTCCCCCGCTTTCGGCCCAACTTCGGCCTGCTTCCGCGCGCGCGACAGCCGCTCCACACCCCGCCCTCCCTCTCGCTGACAAGGCGTCCCCACCCGTCAGCCAACCGCTCTCTCGCACGCTCGCTCCCTCTGACCAAGCGGCCCCACGGGTCAGTTGCTTCGTCGTTCGTCCGCCGTCCCCTCGCCGAAGTCACCTCCGGCCGTCGCCTCCGTCCTCCCCTCTGCCATCCTGCCGCACAGGGAAGTTTGGCACCCGCTCCGTCCTCCTCCCCTTGACCAGCGTCCTCGCCCGGTACCGCCCCGCCGTAGCGTCCCCTCGGCGGCGCTGTGCGCCATTTATGGCAGCACCGGGAAGCTTGCCGGAGTCAGGGAGCTCCACCGCCCCACTTCCCCCGCGCGCCTATAAAAAGCTCCCCCCCGAGCTCCTTCTTCCTCGCACCAGCTTCGGCCATCCCCCTCCTCCCCTTCCCCGAGCTCAATTCGCAAGGCGCCGGCGTCGTCTTCCTCTCCGGTGAGTCTTTTCCTTCTCCTCCCTCTCCTTCTCTGTTGGTCCGGCAAGGAATTGAGTGAGCCGAGCAGCTCCCTCGCGTAGCCACGAACCCGAAGCGCCACTTTCCAGCCCCCGTTCCCCACCCAGAGCCCACCGGCGGTGATCCCCGCCGCGGAACTCCGCCCCCTCCCCGTGGGCAGCCCCCTCCCGACCCCTCTGGCCAAATTAAACTTACCATGAGAATCGCCAACTGCCGCCCGTGCTAAACCACCCCCCCTCGGACCAGGAACCGGGCCACCGGCGGCAAGCCGCCATCAAGCTTCCCCGGCGGCCGGTTTTTCCCCGCGCTCGGCCGGTTCGCCCGCCGTCTGGCCGCAACGCCGTCCCTTCCCTCCCTCTCTCGCTGGCAAGTGGGCCCCCAAGCGACGCCGTCACCCTCGCGGCCGCGCCGTTCCCCCCCTCGCTCGTGGGCCGCCGCTGGGCCGAAAGCGCCTCAGCGCGCGCTCGCGCCCGGGGTGGGCCAAAAATCGTGCCCCGGCCCAGAAGAGAGGAATTCCCTTCTCTTTTTCTTTTCCACCCTTTTTCCATTTAAATAGTTTTCTCAATATTTTATGCACAAAAAAATTATCAAAAAGGATTTCCAAGGTCACATAAAATAATGTTGTTAGAAAATGGCACACTATGATTGATGAACTACTGTTGATGTATTGTTTTATTGCATGTTTCCTAGAAGAAGCGGGAACCGCAGATCCGGATCCCGTAGCTCCGGAAGAAGGGTCGGAGCCCGAACTTCCGGAAGTAGATCTTCTGTGCCAAGAGAGCTTCAACGAAGGCAAGTCCATCCTTCCCTTGATGCATAAATTACCTATTCTCTCTACCACTGCCTAGGCCGGGAATCATGGGGGAATATTGCATTGTGAGTGAGAGATGGCCCGCATTAACATATACTTTCTGGATACGAAATGTGGTTTGGAAAGAAGGGCAATGTGTTCCTCCAAAATAAAGGCTCTTTTTGAAAAGTTTTGCGATGAAGGGTACTCACCCTCATCACCCTGGGAGTGGGATGATCAGGGACTCCCTGATTTAGGGGAGGGCCTAAGGTGTTGGCTCAGCTGGTTTAGGCGTGAGCAGAAGGATTGTCCCCTCATATAAGGACCGCTTTGTCATTTTCACTACCTGTACTCCTTTATCGTACAACCACTCGAGACTGTGTGGGCAGTCACTCAATCCGAACTCGTGCGGTCCAACCCCAGGGTTAAGAAGGCTGGGGAGCACCGGGAGGATAAGGAGGGGGAAAGTTTTGTCCGGTTTGGACATGGTGGTGGCCCTGACTCCTTCCGGATGACCGTTAAGGTTAAGACGTGCGAGTAAGGAAAGAGATCCGGCATTCGGGTCTCGCGACGGTGAGATCGCAGAAACCGGACTAGTGGGTAAAGTGTACCCCTCTGCGCAGAGTTAAAACCTATTCGAATAGTCCGTGTCCACTGGTATGGATGAGTCTGGTATGGTATGGCAATTAGAGCTTTTTCACTAAGTTTCTTACAAGGAAAAGGTGTGATTAAATGGGTGTTGAAAAAGAAAATAAAGCCACGGGAGCGGGAAGCTCAGTGGTGGTTGAGTTTTTGGTTACTTTTAAGACCATGGGAAAACCTTCAAGCAACTGCCTTTCTCTAAGAAAATGATGAGTGACATCAACTCCACCAAATAAAGCATGTACATCATAGGTCTCTTTCTCTATACGGGAGCGGGGTGGGCTTGCGGAATACCTAGTGTATTCACCAGATTTATTTATGTTTTTCAGCAGCCGAGGACTTCTTTTCTGCTATGCTTGATTAAGAGGGCTGTGTCTGCACCCAGTTCTGCCTGTGGCTTGGGCTAGTGTATTTTCCTACTGCGTTTCTCTATTTGGCTCTCTCGAGCTTGTACCCCGGTTATTGTAATAAATTTACCTAAACTCTGTACTATTTGAAGTAAGGAATGTGTTTACTAGCCTCCTGGGACTAGTAATTGTTTCACATTTGAGTCCCAAAGGATCGGGACGCTTCATGGTCTCTCAAAAAGTGACACCGGATGTCTATGTGCTTTGTGCGGCTGTGTTCAACAGGATTATCTGCCATGCGGATAGCACTCTCATTATCACATAGGAGTGGGACTTTGCTCAGATTGTAGCCAAAGTTCCTAAGGGTTTGCCTCATCCATAGTAGTTGCGCGCAACACTGTCCTGCGGCAACGTACTTGGCCTCAGCGGTGGATAGGGCAACAGAAGTTTGTTTCTTGGAACTCCATGACACCAGGGACCTTCCTAAGAATTGGCATGTCCCCGATGTACTCTTCCTATCGACCTTACATCCAGCATAGTCGGAGTCTGAATATCCAATCAAGTCAAAGGTAGACCCTTTTGGATACCAGATCCCGAAGCAAGGTGTAGCGACTAAATATCTAAGAATTCGCTTCACCGCCACTAAGTGACATTCCCTTGGATCGGATTGAAATCTAGCACACATGCATACACTAAGCATAATATCCGGTCTACTAGCACATAAATAAAGTAAAGACCCTATCATAGACCTATATGCCTTTTGATCAACGGACTTACCTCCTTTGTTGAGGTCGGTGTGTCCGTCGGTTCCCATTGGAGTCTTTGCGGGCTTGGCGTCCTTCATCCCAAACCGCTTGATCAAGTCTTGCGTGTACTTCGTTTGGGAGATGAAGGTCCCATCCTTGAGTTGCCTCACTTGGAACCCAAGGAAATAGCTTAACTCGCCCATCATCGACATCTCGAACTTTTGAGTCATCACCCTACTAAACTCTTCACAAGACTTTTGGTTAGTAGAACCAAATATTATGTCATCGACATAAATTTGGCACACAAAAAGATCACCATCACATGTCTTAGTAAAAAGAGTTGGATCGGCTTTCCCGACCTTGAAAGCATTAGCAATTAAAAAGTCTCTAAGGCATTCATACCATGCTCTTGGGGCTTGCTTAAGTCCATAGAGCGCTTTAGAGAGCTTACACACGTGGTCGGGGTACCGTTCATCCTCGAAGCCAGGGGGTTGCTCCACGTACACCTCTTCCTTGATTGGCCCGTTGAGGAAGGCGCTCTTCACATCCATTTGGAACAACCTGAAAGAATGGTGAGCGACATATGCTAGCAATATACGAATGGACTCTATCCTAGCCACAGGAGCAAAAGTCTCCTCAAAGTCCAAACCTGCGACTTGGGCATAACCTTTTGCCATAAGTCGTGCCTTGTTCCTTGTCACCACCCCATGCTCGTCTTGTTTGTTGCGGAACACCCACTTGGTTCCCAAAACATTTTGCTTGGGACGAGGCACCAGTGTCCAAACTTCATTTCTCTTGAAGTTGTTGAGCTCCTCCTGCATGGCCAACACCCAGTCTGGATCTAGCAAGGCCTCCTCTACCCTGAAAGGCTCAATAGAAGAGACAAAAGAGTAATGCTCACAAAAATTAACTAATCGAGAACGAGTAGTTACTCCCTTGCTAATGTCACCCAAAATCTGGTCGACGGGATGATCCCTTTGAATCATCGCTCGGACTTGAGTTGGAGGTGCCGGTTGTGCTTCTTCCTCCATTACATGATCATCTTGTGCTCCCCCTTGATCATACGCCTCCTCTTGATGAACCTGTTCATCGTCTTGAGTTGGGGGATGCACCATTGTTGAGGAAGAAGGTCGATCTCGCTCATTTTGTTCCTGTGGTTGTACATCTCCAATCGCCATGGTGCGTATTGCGGTCGTTGGAACGTCTTCCTTCATCTACATCATCAAGATCAACAACTTGCTCTCTTGGAGAGCCATTAGTCTCATCAAATACAACGTCGCTAGAGACTTCAACCAAACCGTGTTGATGGCGTGGCAAGCCGTGTTCACGGCTTCCGACCAAAAGCGCTCGGGGGTCTTGAACTCTCCAAGCATCGTCCTCGCCATGTCTATAAGCGTCTTGTTCTTCCTCTCTATCACACCATTTTGTTGTGGTGTGTAGGGAGCGGAGAACTCGTGCTTGATTCCTTCCTCCTCAAGGTACTCCTCCACTTGAAGGTTCTTGAACTCGGACCCATTGTCGCTCCTTATCTTCTTCACCTTGAGCTCAAACTCGTTTTGAGCTCTCCTTAGGAAGCGCTTGAGGGTCCCTTGTGTTTCAGATTTATCCTGCAAAAAGAATACCCAAGTGAAGCGGAAAAAAAATCATCAACTATAACAAGACCATACTTACTTCCTCCTATGCTTAGATAGGCGACGGGTCCGAAGAGGTCCATGTGAAGTAACTCCAGGGGTCTTGATGTTGTCATCACATTTTTGGCATGATGAGAGCTTCCTACCTGTTTCCCTGCTTGACAAGCTACACAAGGTCTATCTTTTTCGAAAGTAACATTAGTTAGACCTATTACGTGTTCTCCCTTTAGAAGCTTGTGAAGGTTCTTCATCCCCACATGTGCTAAGCGGCGACTGCCACAGCCAGCCCATGCTAGTCTTAGCAATTAAGCATGCATCTAGACCGACCTCCTCTTTTGCAAAATCAACTAAATAGAGTTTGTCGTCTAATACACCCTTAAAAGCTAATGAACCATCACTTCTTTCTAAAGACAGACACATCTACATTTGTGAATAGACAATTATATCCCATATTACATAATTGACTTACGGATAAACAAATATATCCAAGCGTCTCAACTAAGAATACATTAGAAATAGAGTGCTCATTTGAGATTGCAATCTTGCCTAAGCCTTTAACCTTGCCTTGATTCCCGTCACCGAATATGATTGAATCTTGGGAATCTTTATTCTTGACGTAGGAGGTGAACATCTTCTTCTCCCCACGTCATGTGGTTTGTGCATCCGCTGTCGATAATCCAGCTTGATCCCTCGGATGCATAAACCTGCAAGGCAAATTTAGGCTTGGGTCTTAGGTACCCAACACTTGTTGGGTCCTACAAGGTTAGTGACAATATCCTTAGGGACCCAAATACAAGTTTTATCTCCCTTGCATTTTGCCCCTAGTTTCATAGCAATCACTTTCCTATCCTTTCTACAAATCGCAAATGAAGCATTGCAGCATGATAAATTGTAGAAGGTTCATTTATTATTTTCCTAGAAACATGAACAACATTTCTTCTAGGCATGTGATTAATAACATTTCTCCTAGCTAAATTTCTATCATGCATAATAGAAGAACTAGAAACAACCATGGCATGAGAATCAAAAGCATCATAACTTCTATAACCATTTCTAGAATGTCTCCTATCATGATACATGAAGGCATGGTTATTTTGAGCACTACTAGCCATAGGGGCCTTCCCTTTCTCCTTGGCGGAGATGGAAGCCTTATGGCTTGTTAAGTTCTTGACTTCCCTCTTGAAGCCAAGACCATCCTTAATTGAGGGGTGTCTACCAATCGTGTAGGCATCCCTTGCAAATTTTAGCTTGTCAAATTCATTCTTGCTAGTCTTAAGTTGGGCATTAAGACTAGCCACTTCATCATTTAATTTAGAAATGCAAACTAGGTGTTCACTACAAGCATCAACATTAAAATCTTTGCACCTATTGCAAATCATGACATGTTCTACACAAGAGTTAGATTTACTTGCTACTTCTAGTTTAGCATTTAAATCATCAATAACACTTTTCAAAGTAGAAATGGTTTCATGACAAGTAGATAGTTCACAAGAAAGCATTTCATTCCTTTTAACTTCTAGAGCAAGAGAATTTTGTGCACTAACAAATTTATCATGCTCTTCATATAAAAGGTCCTCTTGTTTTTCTAGTAATCTATTCTTATCATTCAAATCATCAATCAATTCATTAATCTTCAATCTTAGTTCTATCTAATCCCTTGAATAAGCATGAATAGTCTATTTCATCATCATCACTAGACTCATCCTCGCTTGAAGAAGCATAAGTAGTATTGTTTCGAGTACATACCTTCTTCTCCTTTGCCATGAGGCATGTGTGATGCTCGTTTGGAAGAGAGATGACTTGTTGAAGGCGGTGGCGGCGAGTCCTTCGTTGTCGGAGTCGGACGAGGAGCAATCCGAATCCCACTCCTTTCCAAGATGTGCCTCGCCCTTCGCCTTCTTGTAGTTCTTCTTCCTTTTCCCACTTTCCACTCTTCTTTTCCTGGTCACTATCATTATCGGGACAATTAGCGATTAAAATGACCAATCTTACTACATTTGAAGCAGGAGCGCTTCCCCTTCGCCTTGTTCTTGTTGGGGTGCTCCTTGCGACCCTTTAGCGCCGTCTTGAACCGCTTGATGATAAGGGCCATTTCTTCCTCATTAAGCCCGGCCGCCTCAACTTGCGCCACCTTGCTAGGTAGTGCCTCCTTGCTCCTTGTCGCTTTGAGAGCAACGGTTTGAGGCTCGTGGATTGGGCCATTCAATGCATCATCCACGTATCTCGCCTCTTTGATCATCATCCGCCCGCTTACAAATTTCCCAAGAATTTCTTCGGGCGACATCTTGGTGTACCTAGGATTTTCATGAATATTGTTTACCAGATGTGGATCAAGTACAGTAAAGGACCTTAGCATTAGTCGGACGACGTCGTGGTCCGTCCATCGCGTGCTTCCATAGCTCCTTATCTTGTTGACGAGGGTCTTGAGCCTGTTGTACGTCTGGGTTGGCTCCTCCCCTCTTATCATCGCGAATCTCCCGAGTTCGCCTTCCACCAACTCCATCTTGGTGAGCATGGTGACGTCGTTCCCCTCATGTGAGATATTGAGGGTGTCCCAGATCTGCTTGGCATTGTCCAAGCCGCTCACCTTATGATACTCGTCCCTGCACAATGAGGCTAACAACACAGTAGTAGCTTGTGCATTTTTATGAATCTGTTCATTGATAAACAAAGGACTATCCGAGCTATCAAATTTCATTCCACTCTCTACTATCTCCCATATACTAGGATGGAGAGAGAACAAGTGACAACGCATTTTGTGACTCCAAAATCCGTAGTCCTCTCCATCAAAATGAGGAGGTTTACCAAGTGGAATGGAGAGTAAATGAGCATTGGTATTTTGAGGAATACGAGAATAATCAAAAGAGAAGTTTGAATTAACCGTCTTCTTTTTCTCATAGTCGTAGTCGTCGTCCTTTTGGGAAGAAGAGGATTCGTCGCTGTCGTAGTAGACTATCTCTTTGATGCGTCTTGTTTTCCTTCTTCCTCCCATCTTTTCTTTTGTGGCTCGAGCCCGAGTCAGTAGGCTTGTCCTCCTTTGGATCATTGACAAAGGACTCCTTCTCCTTATCGTTGACCACCATCCTCTTGCCCTTAGGATCCATCTCTTCGGGCGATTAGTCCCTTTCTTGAAGAGAACTCCTCTGATACCAATTGAGAGCACCTAGAGGGGGGGTGAATAGGTGATCCTGTAAAACTTGAAACTTAATCCGCAAAACTTGATTAGGAGTTAGCACGAATAAGCCAAGTAGCTAGAGAGGAGAACTTGCACAACACGATAACCACAAAGAAATCAACATAGAGATGACACAGTGGTTTATCCCGTGGTTCGGCCAAGTCCAACACTTGCCTACTCCACGTTGTGGCGTCCCAACGGACGAGGGTTGCAATCAACCTCTTTCAAGCGGTCCAAAGACCCACTTGAATACCACAGTGTTTTGCTTTCACTTTACTATATCCCGCTTGCGAGGAATCTCCACAACTTGGAGCCTCTCGCCCTTACACTTTGATGTTCACAAAAGAAGCACAGAGCAAGGGAGGGATGAACAACGCACACAAGACACGAAATTAGAGTACCAACACGCACACAAGTCACAACAAGCGCTCACAACACAACCAGGCGAGTTCACAACTCAAATGGAGCTCTAGTTGCTATCACAAAGAATCAAATGCGCGGAATCGAAGTCTTGGTGCTTAGGAATGCTTAGAGAATGCTTGGTGTTCTCCTCCATGCGCCTAGGGATCCCTTTTATAGCCCCAAGGCAGCTAGGAGCCGTTGAGTGCATTCCAGGAAGGCAATTCTTGCCTTCTGTCGCCTGGCGCACCGGACAGTCCGGTGCACCACCGGACACTGTCCGATGCGGATCTCTTTCCTTATTTGGCGAAGCCGACCGTTGCAGATTCCTAGCCGTTGGTGCACCGGACACTGTCCGGTGCCCCCTTCTGACCGTTGGCTCTGCCACGCGTCGCGCGCGGATTCCACGGCCGACCGTTGGCCCCGGCCGACTGTTGGCTCACCGGACAGTCCGGTGCACCACCGGACAGTCCGGGTGATTTATAGCCGTACGCCGCCGTCGAAGTCCCGAGAGCAGCAAGTTCGCCTGAGTCAGCCTTACGCACCGGACAATGTCCGGTGCACCACCGGACAGTCCGGTGCACCCAGACTGAGCAGACTCTTGGCTGCTTCGAGCCACGCTTTTCCAATTGTATTTTCTCTGATTCTAACACTTAGACAAACATGTTAGTACACAAAAATCAGTGTACTAAGTCTAGAATCTTACCTTGGTATTGATTTGCACCTTATCCATCATTTGGCATAGTTTATCACTTAAGCACTTGTGTTGGACACTAAATCACCAAAATACTTAGAAATGGTCCAAGGGCACATTTCCCTTTCAGTTAGTTTGAGAAACAATTTGTTTAAATAGTCGCTATACATGTAACCAATGCCGTTATTAATGTCTTATTTTTTTCTTTAGGATCCAAACCCGTTACACGACTTCGTCAACCAGTTCTTGGCTTCTGGAGGTAGTGGACACAACTCCAACGACCCCAATATGTGATTAAGTTAGTTTTGTGTAGCACTGTGTGTTGTAATGAACTATTTGTGGATTTTATGTTTGTATGGACTATTTGTGGACTTTATATTTGTATGGACTCAAGTTTTATGTTGTGAACTCAAATATGAATTTTCTGTTATTGTATGAATTTTGTATAAATTTTCTGTTATTTTTCGCATTTTTTCAAATTTTTTCTCTGAAATTACTAATTTTCGGCGGCCCCCTGGCCGCCGAAAATAAGAGTACTATTTTCGGCAGTTTCAATTTTTGACCCTGGCCGCCGAAACTAACTACTAATTTTCGACCGGGTTTTTTTTGGCGGCCCGATGCCGCCGAAAATAAGCCTTTTGCCGCTGAAAATTGCCTATTTTCGACGGCAAAGTGCTTATTTTCGACGGCATCTGGCCGCCGAAAATGTCTGTACCTCTTGTTGTGAAATTTCACCATACCCATATCCAGTGGGTAATTATACACGGTTATTTACCCATTCTCGTACTCAATGCCATCTCTAACTGGCACAAGCACTATTAGGGGTTATTGCCGACACAACACGGCATGACACAATTACTTATAATGCTTAATGTGTCACGCCTAATAATACTAGAGCGGCCCTTTTTGACCATCTATATGGAGTATGGACAGAAGTAAACCGCAATCAAGACAGACAGCAGCGAGGCAGGCCATGAATGAATTAGCATCCACTCGGCAACGTACACTCGACAAAGGCTCCGTCGTCGTTACCGGTCGTCGTGACGACGACTTTTCTTTGCCGTGTACCGGCAGTGTCCGATAAAAAATACTCGGCAAAAAAAACCATTGCTGATATATAGTTCGTCGAGTTTTTTTCTCGAGTGTTTTCTTAGACACTCGCAAATCCGCTGATTGCGGTAGTGACTCCACCGGATCTCATCTGCCCGACTCTCACTCGGTCTCATCGCTGCAAATGAAAATCTGCAATGGCCAATGGGCACACATGTACATACGTACCCTCTCCGGTCCTGCGTACGTACCGCGATCTTGCCATTGAAGACGAACATGCAGTGTTTCTGCTTCCCTCTCCACTTCGTTTCATTTCCTCCTCGTGATCGGGCGTTTAACGCCTCACTCCACTAGCTTGCTTCAGAGCAGAACGCAGCGTACGAATTGTACTGCGCACCGGAGTTACTACTATATACTCTTCACGCAATCACGCGTGTGTGCCTCGCATCACAGCACAGCACATGCATTCACAGCACATTATCTGAATTCTCGCTGCTGTGTTTGGAACTCGAACTGGTATTCAGATAGTAGCCAGCTACTCCTACATACCACTATCTATCTATCTTCCGTCTGACGAGCTAGTTCAAGTGATCGAAACCTCGCGGTGAATGCATGCATGCATGCATGAAACACAGGTAGGAAAGGAAAGCTATAGCTATAGCTACCGGCCGGTAGTACAAACAAATGGAACGGGTCTGGTCAGTAGACAGTGCAGCACAGTGCATGTAAGACCAGATTTTAAAAAGGGTATCCTCCGGAGCATGGGCAGCATGCATTCTTCTTCTTCTTCTTGGATCTGTGAGAAATTGCATATATCCATCGTCGGTTCAGTGCATGTGCTGTTGCTTCTTTCTCTCTATCTCTTTCATCCACGCAATGCATGGGCAGCAGTCTCTGGTATAGAGTAGTATCACTTGCTGTTGTAGTCAATGTTTACCCTTGTTTCAGTTCCAGCATATCTCTGGTAGGCTCTCCTACTCACGTTTCATGTATGGAAACCTCTACCCCCCTCCCAATTTCCATTCAATCCCTTTCTAATCAAACGAGCCCTAAACACGAGACTGAATCTATCCCATGCCCACCATCAGTGCCATAGGGCTTGTTTAGTTAGAAAGGAATCAGCGGGATCGAAGAAGACACAGTGGAAACCAGTGTTTTATAATAGTAGGGAAATAAGAAACAAGCGACCTATTTTTGAGCTATTGCTGGAGAATCTTTAGATAAAGGCTAGTTTTAAAACTTAAATCCCTCCGTCATTCATGAGGATTAATTTTCCTTAATCTCCGAATTCGGGGATTTAAATTTCCAAACTAGATCTAAACGAGAAATATCTTCCAGCGTTTTGTTGAACCTCTGGGCCCAGTAGTTTCCTCGCCCCGGACCAAGCTCAGGCCCGGCATCATCATTCCACATTTCCACTCGAACGCCTTCCATGGCCCATCCTGCCTCTCGGCTCACGGCCGCGTCGGGACCTGAGGCCCAGCCCAACTACGATCCAGCCGTTGCTCCGTCCGACGTGGACTGGCGCCGAAGCAAGGCAAGGCAAGGCAGCGGACAGAGATGCTTCCCCCTCCCGTGCCGGCTTGGGCAGCAGTTGGGCTCTCTCGGCCCGCCTCCTTCCCGAGCACGCACGCCGCCTCGCTTCCAATTCTTCCCCCCCTCTCCTCGTCCGCTCCGCTCCGCTCCTGCGTTGCCGTGGAGTGCCGCCCGGGGCTCCATTCCATTCCACCCGTAGCCCGGTCCCCCCGCGCCGCCGGCGCGCCGGTTCCTTCGGTTCCCGGTAACGAAACCCTATCCTGCTCTACTACTGGTTGCTCGGACGGATTCCCTCTAGCTTCTTATATTATAAACAAGTTTCGGTTGCTGCGAACGCGGGCAACCCCAGTTCGAATGCTTCCCCCTCCGGTCGCGCGGGTTTCTCTGCTTCGCTGGTACGCCGCTAAGCTAATGGAGTCCATCTATCCCGTCCTTGCTGCTCGTCGCCTTCTACTGCGGCCGGCGGCGCGCGCGGGATCGGTTCGGTTGACCCGGTAGGATTAGGATATAGGACGCAACCGCAACTGGATGGTCTTCGACGGTTCTGCGCCTGCCTCTAGGCTAGCGGCTAGCACTACCGCGAGCGGTTCGTGTTCACTGCTGTGTTCCCACCATGACCCACCACGCCAAAATCCCCTGCCCCTGCCCTTTGTTGCGGTTCCTGTTGCGATGAATCCGGTTGTACCTGCATGATGGTTTGTTTTACATGCGTGGCGGTTGCCATACTGAGTGGGTAGAGACTCAAAATATAGTGTCTACTAGTGTATTGACCGCATTCAGTTTATGTATGTTTGCTGTTTTTGCTGAAACTTGGGACAGAGGTTTGTGATGCTATTTTTATCTGTTTGTGTAACCGACGTTTATTGCGGTACAGGGATCAAGATGATTGGTTCATTCATTACCGGAATGCTAACGTAAGTAACAACACCGACCTCGTTTTTTTCTTCCTTTGCTATGGAGCATTGTTGGTGTCTCCAGATCTGTCATCTGTTCCATCTGTGTTCTCCTGTGTGGCAGGCTTGTTCTCGGATACGCGTACCCTGCATACGACTGCTACAAGACAGTGGAGCTGAACAGGCCTGAGGTCGAGCAGCTGCGGTTCTGGTGTCAGTACTGGTGCGTAAGGGTGCCCTTACGTTTTGATGCATACTTGCATATGCGATCCGCTTCATGATGTAGGGTTGTGGCTCTTGCAGGATTTTACTCGCGTTTCTCACCGTACTGGAGAGAGTTGGGGAAAGTTTCGTATCATGGTAATGCCGTCCCATGCTACTTTTGGAGTTGCTATTTTGAGTAACCTTTGGTGGTTGGAATTGGGGATAATGACTTACCTCCTTGCTGATTATTCTGTTCTCATGCAGGTTGCCAATGTATAGTGAAGCAAAGCTCGCATTTATCGTGTACTTGTGGTATCCAAAGACACGGGTATGGTATTCTGTTCTTTTTAATTTGTTAGCTTATATACTTCTCTCATGGTTTGTTAACAACGGGTTATTTCAGGGGACTGCCTATGTATACGAGTCATTCTTCAAGCCATACATTGCAAAACATGAAACTGAGATTGATCGAAATCTGCTTGAGTTGAGGACAAGGGCCGGTGACATGGCAGTTCTTTATTTCCAGAGGGTTACAAACTATGCTCAGACAAGGTCTTATGAAATCTTGCAGTATATTGCCTCACAGTCACCGACTCAAAGACAGGTATTGCTTCCTTGCATGCTCTTTCTCTCTGCTATTACAGCTATTTCAGCAAGTGGAGATACAATTCATGCTGCATAGTTAATGTCTGTACTTAATTATTTCCATAGATATAATAGTGTTAGGTTTCCTTGAGCTTGTGCTCAGATGTTTGTTTCACTATGTCACATGTATGTGTATTTTTTTCTCTTGAATTATTCTCACATATTGAATATATAAAAATCCACCTGTATTCGTTTGCTACAAGTTTCTTTTACAACCTACTCCAGTTATGTTTTCGAGGTGCTGCCACATCTAATTGCCGATGCAGAATACAAGAGAGCATGATGCTGCAGCAGCTCTCTCTCTCTCTCTCTCTCTCTCTTTCTCTGCTAGATAGTGTTTTCACATTTGAATGATAAATTTCTTTATTCAGAATTTGAACACACTAAAATTGAAATTCCAGCAAATTGACAGATGCAATACTTGCCAATCATCATGTGCACCTTCTCCCAGAAATTTCTCCACATGTTGTGTCAACCACTAGATTTACTATTTCCTCCATGTTCAATAAACCAATGCTAACTATGTAATATGGAATTTTTTGGTACATGTATATCTCAGTGCAAGTTTTTCCTCTTATTGCCAAGAACTTATGTGTTATTATGTATATGTGCCTTGGAGCCTAAAGATGAACTTTGTTGTTTTCATGCTCCTAATGTTACTGTAGATGTTATTATCATTTTCACTGGCCAGTCTAAACATTTATGCAATCAAACTGCCTAAAATTTTCAAGATATTAGCCACTAATCTATTAAGAGTTTCTGCTGTGGATGATGTAATTCACTCATTTCATTTGGTATGGTTTACAGTGTTATTTGCCTGTGATGTTGCGCCTTCTCCCATCTTGTGTATAATTGCTGCTGCTGCCCAGCCCGACTAGGCATAGGCAATTTTTAAGTGCTAGGCTCTATATAACCCTGTCTAGTACCTAGTACTTTTTAGAAAACTGCGGTTCTGTAGTTGCATTCAGTTTCCATACTGTTGTACTATACCTATTGTGAAAAATGTGCACTACGACCATCTGTAGCTTTCCTATAGTCTTTGCTCAATTTCTTCAGCACGAGATATCTCTAGCAGTCATATTGTTGCATGGGCATCCAGGTAAGTCCAATGGGTTACTGGATATTGGGATTGCATTCTACAATCTTTTGAGAAGAGATAGCACCATAGCAGACTGCTATATTATTGTTTCCGCAAGAAAACCAACTTTTGCTGAAAGGTTATTTAGGCTATCTCCAGCATCTTACCCATTCCCATCTCTATATTCAAACTCCACTCTGTGTACAGTACAATCTACAGTGTAAAACAATATTTTGGGTGATCATATGGGTAAACTGCTGGAGATGGTCTTAGGAGCCTTCATGCTATTAGGCTTAGCGAGTCCAGAAAATGAGATTTTTCAAAGAACCAGAATGAAATTAAATGCTGCTGAATCAAGTCTGGTGGATAGCCAATTCTTTATGGGGTTCACAGCTTCTGTAGTTCTAGCATGAGGTGGTGGAAATTTTTTGAGATTAAAGCAGACATGAGGAGGAGGTCTAGGCTAACCAAGTGGAGTCATGTTCATTAAGGTTGTGAGGTGACATGTCAGCTAGCATTTTTCTTGATTTTGATTGTAACTAGTCCTGTCATGGGTTGTTCTCTTGTATCTTCTATTTTTTATTGTTTTTTGCTTGATTAGTTCTGTGTTTCTGTATGATTAATATACCATGAGTCAATATTTTGAGTCAATTCATGCTTTGTCTGTATTATCGTGCTTCTAGTAGACCTCTACTATTTGTTTCATGCACTGTTTATATCATTAGTTATGGATATTATGAACATATTTGTGAATCGTAGTGATGTTTTTACCATGCACTGGGCTTAGTGACTTGAGAGGCACATGTTATTTCAATTGCATTGTGATCTGACTGGTATCTGTTTAGTGTTTAGAATTGCACCACGTCAGTTTGTGTTCATTCCATTGACAAACCATGTTCCTTTCATGATTGTTGCCGCTTTGTCAGCTGATGTTTGTGCAGGACTGATGTTTGTCATCTGTTTAGAATCTTCTTTCATGATTGTTGCCGCTTTGTCAGCTGATGTTTAGAATTGCCGCATGTGGTTATGCTTATTGGTGTCTTCGCCATCTCTTCCTTTTTGCAGGCACATCAGCAGCAGCAACGCCCACCACCGCCACGGACTCGGCAGGTCAACCCTGCACCTCCACCTATTCCCGCACCCTCCGCGCCTCCGATGCCACCACAGCCTGCCCAAGCCCAAGTTCCTCCCACTCCACCAAGGCCCCTAGTTCCAGTGGTTCCTCCTGGCGCAGTGCCTCCTGCCCCGCCACCAACTGCTCCTGAAGCCACCGCCACCAACGGTCTTCAGGACACCGAAACCATGCAGGTCGACCCACCTCGTGCTTCACTGAGCGGCCCACCACTACCACCTGAGGAGACGCTCATCGAGGAGGCGATCCGGCTGACCCGGGGCCGGCTCAGGAGGCGCTTGGCTGGGGGATCTGGACCACCGCAAAATTAGCGTCGATCAAGATTTCCATCTCACGCGAATTGCACCACACTGGTCTGGTTCTTGGTGATTGACTGAGAAGAGGGGGAATGCTGAGTTGGTTGAACAGAGTTTGGGTTTCCTCGCATGCGTTCTCCGTTGTACGAACTGGAACCGGTTTGGTCTCGAATTGTGAATAGTATCCCAGAAACAGAAGTGGATGATCAATTCAATTCACAGTGTAGCGCTAGGAAATATGGTTGGGAACCATCTTCTGCAAGACGCGAAGGCGCGACATGTCATGAGCATTTAGCAACGATGATACTACTGGTCACAGTAGTGTAGTCTGGAATCCAAATGCGAAGAACAAAAAAGAACAGCGCCATGTATGTGCTGCGTACATGTAGTTAACGACTACTATGCAATTAGTCCTTATATGCAATCAGCTATACTCCTGATTTGTTAGATCATAATTCAATCATATATCACAATTAACTTTTAAATCCTTCCGCCACCGGCTTACGTATATTTATAAAAAATCATAACAAATTATAATTATATATATGGTTGGATCATGATTCAATCAAGGATTATATTTTAGTTTTGCGTTTTTTGAATTCTGGTTTGTTGATCAAAGTTTGAATTTATATCTTTAAATTCTAAACCAAAATACACTAAAACTCGGGCCTGTTTTCGTTTCCCGTCGGGAAATTTTATTGAAAATCGATAAACCCCAAGCGAGAAATTTATCTCTAGATCCAATAGATCATGATGCTCACTTACACGCTTGCAAATAAAATCTAATTGTACATTAGTCGTTGCTCATAAACAAATATATGTATACTAGTCGTTTGCCATGTGTTGCTACAGTTTCTATATTTAGATTATTTTCAATATGCGTTCTTTGTTGGACACATGAATGCGAGCCTTAGTGGTTAGAATCAGAGCGTGGGAGAGGGGAAAGTGACCGTTCGAATCCTAGCACCAGACTTACTTTTAGACTTTTATTTCGCTTACTACGTTCACCAGAGGAGACGATGCACTAAGAAAATTCTCATTTAAATATAGGGCCTGTTTGGGGCTGTTTTTAGTTTCATAGATTTCAATATGCGTTCTTTGTTGGACACATGAATGCGAGCCTTAGTGGTTAGAATCAGAGCGTGGGAGAGGGGAGAGTGACCGTTCGAATCCTAGCACCAGACTTACTTTTAGACTTTTATTTCGCTTACTATGTTCACCAGAGGAGGACGATGCACTAAGAAAATTCTCATTTAAATATAGGGCCTGTTTGGGGCTGTTTTAGTTCATAGAATTTGGTAAAATTGATGAAGACGATCATTAGGATCTTGAGAAAATCGTGAAGTTGAAGTTGCATTTTTTTAGAAGACATTTAGATAAGTTATCGTATTTCTTATTTAGATTTAAAATATTTTTAAAAACTATTTATATTTATATTATACACCATAGTTTCACGCTGAAGCTAAAATCCAGAGCATTGTCAAACACCCCTATAGGAGACAAGTGTTCACTGCATACATGCCAAAGATTTGTTGTGCACTCCTTGTGCCACAAGGGAAATAATTTTAAGGCCCTATTACCTTAAAATTCGAACATGAACCAACTTGGTGTTATATTTTGCCCATATGCATTTACAACATAGTCCTATGTGTGTCCCTTACTGATCATATGGATCACCAAATTCGTCAAATTCATTGTTCGAATTTATGAAATGTGAGCAAAATTATCCTGGACGCAGGATAGAACCCATGCATATGGAATTATTTGGCTCTATTTGACTAGAACACTAAGTACCTTATGTCTATATTCATAGTTGTATGTTTGATTCTCTTATCAAGATAATCGTATTATTTATGCCAGATCGAATGAATTTGATAGATTTAGGCATTTTGAATCGCAACATATATTATGCAAACCTCAAATCACACTATGACTTAGGATAGTCAAGTTGATGGTGGTACAACTGATAGAGTAAATCCCTTCCTAGAAGGATTGTTCCAATCATGATGATCGCATATGTGTGTTCATAGTAAAATTCAAAAATTGGGTTTTATCATATCCTATCACAAGATAAAATATGAAATCATCCGAGATGGAATTTGAGATGAAAGATTTGGTTATGAACAAATTATGCTTAAGTCTATACTTAAGCGCATATATCAGTATACCAATATCCAATTGAATATTGTCTACCAATATCCTAATAATATTGGACAAATATATCCATCAACACTTATGATCATTAAATCCCTAAAAAATGGAGCAATATCCATTTATACCCTGGGATGACAACTTTTGTGCCATCAAAGCGCTTATATCTTGCAAATCACAACAATTCTGATATTGCATTTGCAAATACCTAACTAGCTCAAAAATTTTACAACTCCAATAATGCCAATTGGTTGGAGTGAAACAGATGTCTATCGGTATCTATATGGCAACGAAAGAACTTGATTTTTTATCAAGACACGATCATAATGGGATATCAAAATACTGTCCAATTTTATCCTCCTATTGCCAGATCACATACTGATTCTATAGTGCTAAAGTTTCCTCACAAGAGTCATTAATTATACTCCAATGGTTACTTCCTCCTATCATTCTGAAGCTCAAACATGTATGACTTTCATTGAATGATCAATAGTGATTCCATCGGATCACCATCCATTATCTGCAAAGATAATGTTGCTTGTATCGTCAAGATGCAAATAACTCTCATATCAGCTGCCATTTTCTCATACTTTTTTCTATTTTCGTTACTCAGTACATAGGATGAATATGAACATGAAACTTTATATGCACAAGTAGAGTTCGATGTTATAACCATCCTTAAGGTCCAGCAATTGTGAAATTACCTTTTTCACTTGGAACCTTTATTTTCTGATTCAACCCTTCGATGCATTTTTCTTGATAGTATCAAATGATGAGCTTGGTATGACTGTGTTACATTTTTTCCTATGATTTCTTAAATTTAAATTAATTATGACATCCAATCTCATTTCAGTACTCTGTTATCTGTTTATTTGGGGAGCCTTGCAAAATGAAAGCTGCAACTTTCTTGTATTATTTTTGTTAGCTTGATTAAAAATTTGTACCTTTCCTATGTCAACTGGATATCTTTTTTGTTCATTCTAGATCATATGAACTCAATACTATTTACTTAAAGCGGCAACTAGTAATGCTAATGCAAATTATTGATTTGTTTTTCTAATGCAAGTTGATCCTGTATTGGAACACAACTATCTACTTATCATTCAAAGTTTTTCTTTTACTAATCCTTTAACTTAGATTATCCTGAAATGCGCTGATTTTGTTTGTACTTAATTTTCTTTTCTTAATATTTGCAGCCTTGAAAATGCTGGTGAAAATTATGTCTTTATCTATCTTGAGATGTGCGAGATCTGTTTGAGATTGCTACACCTGAATAAGGGCAACATAAGTTTTACCTCTTTAGGCTTAAATTATGAGGCAATATTCGTTCTCTCTTTTGTATCTATACTACTCTATTAAGAACCTAATATGGGCACCCGGTGCTACCACGGCTTCACCCTCCGCACTAACACACTGGGTCCGTCCCATGCGCCTCGAATGGTTCTCCTGTCCCACATGC
>NW_023367074.1:0-55813 GCF_902167145.1 Zea mays | reverse complement strand
TGGGGTGAGGTGTATAAGCGTCTGGTCGATGATCAATGGCCACACAACCCCCATTTTTGTCGAAAATAGCCATGAACGACCATTTTCAATAATACCGAAGGCTAACACCTACGGATTTTTGACCAAGAAATGGTCTCCACCAGAAATCCAAGAATGTGATCTATGGCAAGGAAACATATGTGGGGTGAGGTGTATGAGCCTCTAGTCGATGATCAATGGCCACACAACCCCCATTTTTGTCGAAAATAGCCATGAATGACCATTTTCAAAAATACCAAAGGCTAACACGTACGGATTTTTGACCAAGAAATGGTCTCCACCAGAAATCCAAGAATGTGATCTATGGCAAGGAAACATATGTGGGGTGAGGTGTACGAGCCTCTGGTCGATGATCAATGGCCACACAACCCCCATTTTTGTCGAAAATAGCCATGAATGACCATTTTCAATAATACCGAAGGCTAACACGTACGAGTTTTTAACCAAGAAATGGTTTCCACCAGAAATCCAAGAATGTAATCTATGGCAAGGAAACATATGTGGGGTGAGGTGTATGAGCCTCTGGTCGATGATCAATGGCCACACAGCCCCCATTTTTTATGAAAATAGCCATGAGCGACCATTTTCAATAATACTAGAGGCTAAGACCTACGCATTTTTAACCAAGAAATGGTCTCCACCAGAAATCCAAGAATGTGATCTACGACAAGGAAACATATGTGGGGTGAGGTGTATGAGCGTCTGGTCGACGATCAATGGCCACACAACCCCCATTTTTGTCGAAAATAGCCATGAACGACCATTTTCAATAATACCAAAGGCTAACACCTACTGGATTTTTGACCAAGAAATGGTCGGGGTGAGGTTTACGAGCCTCTGGTCGATGATCAATGGCCACACAACCCCCATTTTTTATGAAAATAGCCATGAGCGACCTTGAAAATAGCCATGAGCGACCATTTTCAATAATACTAGAGGCTAACACCTACGGATTTTAGACCAAGAAATGGTTTCCACCAGAAATCCAAGAATGTGATCTATGGCAAGGAAACATATGTGGGGTGAGGTGTATGAGCCTCTAGTCGACGATCAATGGCCACACAACCCCCATTTTGCCGAAAATAGCCATGAATGACCATTTTCAATAATACCGAAGGCTAACACCTACGGATTTTTGACCAAGAAATGGTCTCCACCAGAAATCCAAGAATGTGATCTATGGCAAGGAAACATATGTGGGGTGAGGTGTATGAGCCTCTGGTCGACGATCAATGGCCACACAACCCTAATTTTTGTCGAAAATAGCCATGAACGACCATTTTCAATGACACTGAAGGCTAACACCTACGAATTTTTGACCAAGAAATGGTCTCCACCATAAATCCAAGAATGTGATCTATGGCAAGGAAACATATGTGTAGTGAGGTGTATGAGCCTCTGGTCGAAGATCAATGGCCACACAACCCCCATTTTTGTCGAAAATAGCCAGGAATGACCATTTTCAAAAATACCAAAGGCTAACACATTCGGATTTTTGCCCAAGAAATGGTCTCCACCAGAAATCCAAGAATGTGATCTATGGCAAGGAAACATATGTGGGGTGAGGTGTACGAGCCTCTGGTCGATGATCAATTGCCACAGAACCCCCATTTTGCCGAAAATAGCCAAGAACGACCATTTTCAATAATACCGAAGGCTAACACCTACGGATTTTTGACCAAGAAATGGTCTCCACCATAAATCCAAGAATGTAATCTATGGCAAGGAAACATATGTGGGGTGAGGTGTATGAGCGTCTGGTCGACGATCAATGGCCACACAACCCCCATTTTTGTCGAAAATAGCCATGAACGACCATTTTCAATAATACCGAAGGCTAACACCTACGGATTTTTGACCAAGAAATGGTCTCCACCATAAATCCAAGAATGTGATCTATGGCAAGGAAACATATGTGGGGTGAGGTGTATGAGCGTCTGGTCGATGATCAATGGCCACACAACCCCCATTTTTGTCGAAAATAGCCATGAACGACTATTTTCAATAATATCGAAGGCTAACACGTACGAGTTTTTAACCAAGAAATGGTTTCCACCAGAAATCCAAGAATGTAATCTATGGCAAGGAAACATATGTGGGGTGAGGTTTATGAGCCTCTGGTCGATGATAAATGGCCACACAACCCCAATTTTTTATGAAAATATCCATGAGCGACCTTGAAAATAGCCATGAGCGACCATTTTCAATAATACTAGAGGCTAACACCTACGGATTTTAGACCAAGAAATGGTCTCCACCAGAAATCCAAGAATGTGATCTATGGCAAGGAAACATATGTGGGGTGAGGTGTATGAGCGTCTGGTCGATGATCAATGGCCACAGAACCCCCATTTTGCCGAAAATAGCCATGAACGACCATTTTCAATAATACCGAAGGCTAACACGTACGGATTTTTGACCAAGAAATGGTCTCCACCAGAAATCCAAGAATGTGATCTATGGCAAGGAAACAAATGTGGGGTGAGGTGTATGAGCCTCTGGTCGATGATCAATGGCCACACAACCCCCATTTTTGTCGAAAATAGCCATGAACGACCATTTTCAATAATATCGAAGGCTAACTGGGGGTTGTGTGGCCATTGATCGTCGACCAGAGGCTCATACACCTCACCCCACATATGTTTCCTTGTCGTAGATCACATTCTTGGATTTCTGGTGGAGACCATTTCTTGGTCAAAAATCCGTAGGTGTTAGCCTTCGATATTATTGAAAATGGTCGATCATGGTTATTTTCGACAAAAATGGGGGTTGTGTGGCCATTGATCATCGACCAGAGGCTCATACACCTCACCACACATATGTTTCCTTGCCATAGATCACATTCTTGGATTTCTGGTGGAGACCATTTCTTGGTCAAAAATCCGTAGGTGTTAGCCTTCGGTATTATTGAAAATGGTCGTTCATGGCTATTTTCGACAAAAATGGGGGTTGTGTGGCCATTGATCATCGACCAGACGCTCATACACCTCACCCCACATATGTTTCCTTGCCATAGATCACATTCTTGGATTTCTGGTGGAGACCATTTCTTGGTCTAAAATCCGTAGGTGTTAGCCTCTAGTATTATTGAAAATGGTCGTTCATGGCTATTTTCGACAAAAATTAGGGTTGTGTGGCCATTGATCATCGACCAGAGGCTCATACACCTCACCCCACATATGTTTCCTTGCCATAGATCACATTCTTGGATTTCTGGTGGAAACCATTTCTTGGATAAAAACTCGTACGTGTTAGCCTTCGGTATTATTGAAAATGGTCATTCATGGCTATTTTCGGCAAAATGGGGGTTGTGTGGCCATTGATCGTCGACCAGAGGCTCATACACCTCACCCCACATATGTTTCCTTGTCGTAGATCACATTCTTGGATTTCTGGTGGAGACCATTTCTTGGTCAAAAATCCGTAGGTGTTAGCCTTCGATATTATTGAAAATGGTCGTTCATGGCTATTTTCGACAAAAATGTGGGTTGTGTGGCCATTGATCATCGACCAGACGCTCATACACCTCACCCCACATATGTTTCCTTGCCATAGATCACATTCTTGGATTTCTGGTGGAGACCATTTCTTGGTCAAAAATCTGTACGTGTTAGCCTTTGGTATTTTTGAAAATGGTCATTCATGGCTATTTTCGACAAAAATGGGGGTTGTGTGGCCATTGATCATCGACTAGAGGCTCATACACCTCACCCCACATATGTTTCCTTGCCATAGATCACATTCTTGGATTTCTGGTGGAGACCATTTCTTGGTCAAAAATCCGTAGGTGTTAGCCTTCGGTATTATTGAAAATGGTCGTTCATGGCTATTTTCGGCAAAATGGGGGTTGTGTGGCCATTGATCATCGACCAGAGGCTCATACACCTCACCCCACATATGTTTCCTTGTCGTAGATCACATTGTTGGATTTCTGGTGGAGACCATTTCTTGGTCAAAAATCCGTAGGTGTTAGCCTTCGGTATTATTGAAAATGGTCGTTCATGGCTATTTTCGACAAAAATGGGGGTTGTATGGCCATTGATCATCGACCAGACGCTCATACACCTCACCCCACATATGTTTCCTTGCCATAGATCGCATTCTTGGATTTCTGGTGGAGACCATTTCTTGGTCAAAAATCCGTACGTGTTACCCTTCGGTATGATTGAAAATGGAGGTTGTGTGACCATTGATCATCGACCAGAGGCTCATACACCTCACCCCACATATGTTTCCTTGTCGTAGATCACATTCTTGGATTTCTGGTGGAGACCATTTCTTGGTCAAAAATCCGTAGGTGTTAGCCTTCGATATTATTGAAAATAGTCGTTCATGGCTATTTTCGACAAAAATGGGGGTTGTGTGGCCATTGATCATCGACCAGAGGCTCATACACCTCACCCCACATATGTTTCCTTGCCATAGATCACATTCTTGGATTTCTGGTGGAGACCATTTCTTGGTCAAAAATCCGTAGGTGTTAGCCTTCGGTATTATTGAAAATGGTCGTTCATGGCTATTTTCGACAAAAATGGGGGTTGTGTGGCCATTGATCATCGACCAGACGCTCATACACCTCACTACACATATGTTTCCTTGCCATAGATCACATTCTTGGATTTATGGTGGAGACCATTTCTTGGTCAAAAATCCGTAGGTGTTAGCCTTCGGTATTATTGAAAATGGTCGTTCATGGCTATTTTCGACAAAATGGGGGTTGTGTGGCAATTGATCATCGACCAGAGGCTCATACACCTCACCCCACATATGATTCCTTGCCATAGATCACATTCTTGGATTTCTGGTGGAGACCATTTCTTGGGCAAAAATCCGAATGTGTTAGCCTTTGGTATTTTTGAAAATGGTCATTCATGGCTATTTTCGACAAAAATGGGGGTTGTGTGGCCATTGATCTTCGACCAGAGGCTCATACACCTCACTACACATATGTTTCCTTGCCATAGATCACATTCTTGGATTTATGGTGGAGACCATTTCTTGGTCAAAAATCCGTAGGTGTTAGCCTTCAGTGTCATTGAAAATGGTCGTTCATGGCTATTTTCGACAAAAATTAGGGTTGTGTGGCCATTGATCGTCGACCAGAGGCTCATACACCTCACCCCACATATGTTTCCTTGCCATAGATCACATTCTTGGATTTCTGGTGGAGACCATTTCTTGGTCAAAAATCCGTAGGTGTTAGCCTTCGGTATTATTGAAAATGGTCATTCATGGCTATTTTCGGCAAAATGGGGGTTGTGTGGCCATTGATCATCGACCAGAGGCTCATACACCTCACCCCACATATGTTTCCTTGCCATAGATCACATTCTTGGATTTCTGGTGGAAACCATTTCTTGGTCTAAAATCCGTAGGTGTTAGCCTCTAGTATTATTGAAAATGGTCACTCATGGCTATTTTCAAGGTCGCTCATGGCTATTTTCATAAAAAATGTGGGTTGTGTGGCCATTGATCATCGACCAGAGGCTCGTAAACCTCACCCCGACCATTTCTTGGTCAAAAATCCGTAGGTGTTAGCCTTTGGTATTATTGAAAATGGTCGTTCATGGCTATTTTCGACAAAAATGGGGGTTGTGTGGCCATTGATCGTCGACCAGACGCTCATACACCTCACCCCACATATGTTTCCTTGTCGTAGATCACATTCTTGGATTTCTGGTGGAGACCATTTCTTGGTTAAAAATCCGTAAGTCTTAGCCTCTAGTATTATTGAAAATGGTCGCTCATGGCTATTTTCATAAAAAATGGGGGCTGTGTGGCAATTGATCATCGACTAGAGGCTCATACACCTCACCCCACATATGTTTCCTTGCCATAGATTACATTCTTGGATTTCTGGTGGAAACCATTTCTTGGTTAAAAACTCGTACGTGTTAGCCTTCGGTATCATTGAAAATGAGGGTTGTGTGGCCATTGATCATCGACTAGAGGCTCGTACACCTCACCCCACATATGTTTCCTTGCCATAGATCACATTCTTGGATTTCTGGTGGAGACCATTTCTTGGTCAAAAATCCGTACGTGTTAGCCTTTGGTATTTTTGAAAATGGTCATTCATTGCTATTTTCGACAAAAATGGGGGTTGTGTGGCCATTGATCATCGACTAGAGGCTCATACACCTCACCCCACATATGTTTCCTTGCCATAGATCACATTCTTGGATTTCTGGTGGAGACCATTTCTTGGTCAAAAATCCGTAGGTGTTAGCCTTCGGTATTATTGAAAATGGTCGTTCATGGCTATTTTCGACAAAAATGGGGGTTGTGTGGCCATTGATCATCGACCAGACGCTCATACACCTCACCCCACATATGTTTCCTTGCCATAGATCACATTCTTGGATTTCTGGTGGAGACCTTTTCTTGGTCCAAAATCCGTAGGTGTTAGCCTCTAGTATTATTGAAAATGGTCGCTCATGGCTATTTTCAAGGTCGCTCATGGCTATTTTCATAAAAAATGGGGGTTGTGTGGCCATTTATCATCGACTAGAGGCTCATACACCTCACCCCACATATGTTTCCTTGCCATAGATTACATTCTTGGATTTCTGGTGGAAACCATTTCTTGGTTAAAAACTCGTACGTGTTAGCCTTCGGTATTATTGAAAATGGTCATTCATGGCTATTTTCGGCAAAATGGGGGTTGTGTGGCCATTGATCGTCGACCAGAGGCTCATACACCTCACCCCACATATGTTTCCTTGTCGTAGATCACATTCTTGGATTTCTGGTGGAGACCATTTCTTGGTCAAAAATCCGTAGGTGTTAGCCTTCGATATTATTGAAAATGGTCATTCATGGCTATTTTTGGCAAAATGGGGGTTGTGTGGCCATTGATCGTCGACCAGAGGCTCATACACCTCACCCCACATATGTTTCCTTGTCGTAGATCACATTCTTGGATTTCTGGTGGAGACCATTTCTTGGTCAAAAAACCGTAGGTGTTAGCCTTCGATATTATTGAAAATGGTCGTTCATGGCTATTTTCGACAAAAATGGGGGTTGTGTGGCCAATGATCATCGACCAGAGGCTCATACACCTCACCCCACATATGTTTCCTTGCCATAGATCACATTCTTGGATTTCTGGTGGAGACCATTTCTTGGTCAAAAATCCGTAGGTGTTAGCCTTCGGTATTATTGAAAATGGTCGTTCATGGCTATTTTCGACAAAAATGGGGGTTGTGTGGCCATTGATCATCGACCAGACGCTCATACACCTCACCCCACATATGTTTCCTTGCCATAGATCACATTCTTGGATTTCTGGTGGAGACCATTTCTTGGTCTAAAATCCGTAGGTGTTAGCCTCTAGTATTATTGAAAATGGTCGCTCATGGCTATTTTCAAGGTCGCTCATGGCTATTTTCATAAAAAATGGGGGTTGTGTGGCCATTTATCATCGACTAGAGGCTCATAAACCTCACCCCACATATGTTTCCTTGCCATAGATCACATTCTTGGATTTCTGGTGGAGACCATTTCTTGGTCAAAAATCCGTAGGTGTTAGCCTTCGGTATTATTGTAAATGATCGTTCATGGCTATTTTCGACAAAAATGGGGGTTGTGTGGCCATTGATCATCGACCAGAGGCTCGTCCACCTCACCCCCCATATGTTTCCTTGCAATAGATCACATTCTAGGATTTCTGGTGGAGACCATTTCTTGGTCTAAAATCCGTAGGTGTTAGCCTCTAGTATTATTGAAAATGGTCGCTCATGGCTATTTTCAAGGTCGCTCATGGCTATTTTCATAAAAAATGGGGGTTGTGTGGCCATTTATCATCGACTACAGGCTCATAGACCTCACCCCACATAGGTTTCCTTGCCATAGATTACATTCTTAGATTTCTGGTGGAAACCATTTCTTGGTTAAAAACTCGTACGTGTTAGCCTTCGGTATTATTGAAAATGGTCATTCATGGCTATTTTCGGCAAAATGGGGGTTGTGTGGCCATTGGTCGTCGACCAGAGGCTCATACACCTCACCCCACATATGTTTCCTTGTCGTAGATCACATTCTTGGATTTCTGGTGGAGACCATTTCTTGGTCAAAAATCCGTAGGTGTTAGCCTTCGGTATTATTGAAAATGGTCGTTCATGGCTATTTTCGACAAAATGGGGGTTGTGTGGCAATTGATCATCGACCAGAGGCTCATACACCTCACCCCACATATGTTTCCTTGCCATAGATCACATTCTTGGATTTCTGGTGGAGACCATTTCTTGGTCAAAAATCCGTACGTGTTAGCCTTTGGTATTTTTGAAAATGGTCATTCATGGCTATTTTCGACAAAAATGGGGGTTGTGTGGCCATTGATCATCGACTAGAGGCTCATACACCTCACCCCACATATGTTTCCTTGCCATAGATCACATTCTTGGATTTCTGGTGGAGACCATTTCTTGGTCAAAAATCCGTAGGTGTTAGCCTTCGGTATTATTGTAAATGGTCATTCATGGCTATTTTCGACAAAAATGGGGGTTGTGTGGCCATTGATCATCGACCAGAGGCTCATACACCTCACCCCACATATGTTTCCTTGCCATAGATCACATTCTTGGATTTCTGGTGGAGACCATTTCTTGGTCAAAAATCCGTAGGTCTTAGCCTCTAGTATTATTGAAAATGGTCTCTCATGGCTATTTTCATAAAAATTGGGGGTTGTGTGGCCATTGAACATCGACCAGAGGCTCGTACACCTCACCCCACATATGTTTCCTTGCCATAGATCACATTCTTGGATTTCTGGTGGAGACCATTTCTTGGTCAAAAATCCGTAGGTGTTAGCCTTCGATATTATTGAAAATGGTCGTTCATGGCTATTTTCGACAAAAATGGGGGTTGTGTGGCCATTGATCATCGACCAGAGGCTCATACACCTCACCCCACATATGTTTCCTTGCCATAGATCACATTCTTGGATTTCTGGTGGAGACCATTTCTTGGTCAAAAATCCGTAGGTCTTAGCCTCTAATATTATTGAAAATGGTCGCTCATGGCTATTTTCATAAAAAAATGGGGGTTGTGTGGCCATTTATCATCGACTAGAGGCTCATAAATCTCACCCCACATATGTTTCCTTGCCATAGATCACATTCTTGGATTTTTGGTGGAGACCATTTCTTGGTCAAAAACTCGTACGTGTTAGCCTTCGGTATTATTGAAAATGGTCGTTCATGGCTATTTTCGGCAAAATGGGGGTTCTGTGGCCATTGATCATCGACCAGAGGCTCGTACACCTCACCCCACATATGTTTCCTTGCCATAGATCACATTCTTGGATTTCTGGTGGAGACCATTTCTTGGTCAAAAATCCGTAGGTGTTAGCCTTCGGTATTATTGAAAATGGTCGTTCATGGCTATTTTCGACAAAAATGGGGGTTGTGTGGCCATTGATCATCGACCAGACGCTCATACACCTCACCCCACATATGTTTCCTTGCCATAGATCACATTCTTGGATTTCTGGTGGAGACCTTTTCTTGGTCCAAAATCCGTAGGTGTTAGCCTATAGTATTATTGAAAATGGTCGCTCATGGCTATTTTCAAGGTCGCTCATGGCTATTTTCATAAAAAATGGGGGTTGTGTGGCCATTTATCATCGACTAGAGGCTCATACACCTCACCCCACATATGTTTCCTTGCCATAGATTACATTCTTGGATTTCTGGTGGAAACCATTTCTTGGTTAAAAACTCGTACGTGTTAGGCTTCGGTATTATTGAAAATGGTCATTCATGGCTATTTTCGGCAAAATGGGGGTTGTGTGGCCATTGATCGTCGACCAGAGGCTCATACACCTCACCCCACATATATTTCCTTGTCGTAGATCACATTCTTGGATTTCTGGTGGAGACCATTTCTTGGTCAAAAATCCGTAGGTGTTAGCCTTCGATATTATTGAAAATGGTCGTTCATGGCTATTTTCGACAAAAATGGGGGTTGTGTGGCCATTGATCATCGACCATAGGCTCATACACCTCACCCCACATATGTTTCCTTGCCATAGATCACATTCTTGGATTTCTGGTGGAGACCATTTCTTGGTCAAAAATCCGTAGGTGTTAGCCTTCGGTATTATTGTAAATGGTCATTCATGGCTATTTTCGACAAAAATGGGGGTTGTCTGGCCATTGATCATCGACGAGAGGCTCATACACCTCACCCCACATATGTTTCCTTGCCATAGATCACATTCTTGGATTTCTGGTGGAGACCATTTCTTGGTCAAAAATCCGTAGGTCTTAGCCTCTAGTATTATTGAAAATGGTCGCTCATGGCTATTTTCATAAAAAATGGGGGTTGTGTGGCCATTGATCATCGACCAAGCCATGAACGACCATTTTCAAAAATACCAAAGGCTAACACGTACGGATTTTTGACCAAGAAATGGTCTCCACCAGAAATCCAAGAATGTGATCTATGGCAAGGAAACATATGTGGGGTGAGGTTTATGAACCTCTAGTCGATGAAAATGGCCACACAACCCCCATTTTTTATGAAAATAGCCATGAGCGACCATGAAAATAGCCATGAGCGACCATTTTCAATAATACTAGAGGCTAACACCTACGGATTTTAGACCAAGAAATGGTCTCCACCAGAAATCCAAGAATGTGATCTATCGCAAGGAAACATATGTGGGGTGAGGTGTATGAGCGTCTGGTCGATGATCAATGGCCACACAACCCCCATTTTTGTCGAAAATAGCCATGAACGACCATTTTCAATAATACCGAAGG
The DNA here is from genome assembly GCF_902167145.1 of Zea mays. Classification (NCBI taxonomy): domain Eukaryota; kingdom Viridiplantae; phylum Streptophyta; class Magnoliopsida; order Poales; family Poaceae; genus Zea; species Zea mays. The sequence continues at coordinate 45,008 of NW_023367074.1, read as the reverse complement.
CTAACACCTACAGATTTTTGACCAAGAAATGGTCCCCACCAGAAATCCAAGAATGTGATCTATGGCAAGGAAACATATGTGGGGTGAGGTGTATGAGCCTCTGGTCGATGATCAATGGCCACACAACCCCCATTTTTGTCGAAAATAGCCATGAACGACCATTTTCAATAATATCGAAGGCTAACACCTACGGATTTTTGACCAAGAAATGGTCTCCACCAGAAATCCAAGAATGTGATCTACGACAAGGAAACATATGTGGGGTGAGGTGTATGAGCCTCTGGTCGACGATCAATGGCCACAAAACCCCCATTTTGCCGAAAATAGCCATGAGCGACCATTTTCAATAATATTAGAGGCTAAGACCTACGGATTTTTGACCAAGAAATGGTCTCCACCAGAAAACCAAGAATGTGATCTATGGCGAGGAAACATATGTGGGGTGAGGTGTATGAGCCTCTGGTCGATGATCAATGGCCACACAACCCCCATTTTTTTCGAAAATAGCCATGAACGACCATTTTCAATAATACCGAAGGCTAACACCTACGGATTTTTGACCAAGAAATGGTCTCCACCAGAAATCCAAGAATGTGATCTATGGCAAGGAAACATATGTGGGGTGAGGTGTACGAGCCTCTGGTCGATGATCAATGGCCACAGAACCCCCATTTTGCCGAAAATAGCCATGAACGACCATTTTCAATAATACCGAAGGCTAACACCTACGGATTTTTGACCAAGAAATGGTCTCCACCAGAAATCAAAGAATGTGATCTATGGCAAGGAAACATATGTGGGGTGAGGTGTACGAGCCTCTGGTCGATGATCAATGGCCACAGAACCCCCATTTTGCCGAAAATAGCCATGAACGACCATTTTCAATAATAACGAAGGCTAACACGTACGAGTTTTTGACCAAGAAATGGTCTCCACCAGAAATCCAAGAATGTGATCTATGGCAAGGAAACATATGTGGGGTGAGGTGTATGAGCCTCTGGTCGATGATCAATGGCCACACAACCCCCATTTTTGTCGAAAATAGCCATGAACGACCATTTTCAATAATATCGAAGGCTAACACCTACGGTTTTTTGACCAAGAAATGGTCTCCACCAGAAATCCAAGAATGTGATCTACGACAAGGAAACATATGTGGGGTGAGGTGTATGAGCCTCTGGTCGACGATAAATGGCCACACAACCCCCATTTTGCCGAAAATAGCCATGAATGACCATTTTCAATAATACCGAAGGCTAACACGTACGCGTTTTTAACCAAGAAATGGTTTCCACCAGAAATCCAAGAATGTAATCTATGGCAAGGAAACATATGTGGGGTGAGGTTTATGAGCCTCTAGTCGATGATAAATGGCCACACAACCCCCATTTTTTAATGAAAATAGCCATGAGCGACCTTGAAAATAGCCATGAGCGACCATTTTCAATAATACTAGAGGCTAACACCTACGGATTTTAGACCAAGAAATGGTCTCCACCAGAAATCCAAGAATGTGATCTATGGCAAGGAAACAAATGTGGGGTGAGGTGTATGAGCGTCTGGTCGATGATCAATGGCCACACAACCCCCATTTTTGTCGAAAATAGCCATGAACGACCATTTTCAATAATACCGAAGGCTAACACCTCCGGATTTTTGACCAAGAAATGGTCTCCACCAGAAATCCAAGAATGTGATCTATGGCAAGGAAACATATGTGGGGTGAGGTGTATGAGCCTCTAGTCGATGATCAATGGCCACACAACCCCCATTTTTGTCGAAAATAGCCATGAATGACCATTTTCAAAAATACCAACGGCTAACACGTATGGATTTTTGACCAAGAAATGGTCTCCACCAGGAATCCAAGAATGTGATCTATGGCAAGGAAACATATGTGGGGTGAGGTGTATGATCCTCTGGTCGATGATCAATGGCCACACAACCCCCATTTTGCCGAAAATAGCCATGAACGACCATTTTCAATAATACCGAAGGCTAACACGTACGAGTTTTTAACCAAGAAATGGTCTCCACCAGAAATCCAAGAATGTGATCTATGGCAAGGAAACATATGTGGGGTGAGGTTTATGAGCCTCTAGGTGATGATAAATGGCCACACAACCCCCATTTTTTTATGAAAATAGCCATGAGCGACCATTTTCAATAATACTAGAGGCTAAGACCTACGGATTTTAGACCAAGAAATGGTCTCCACCAGAAATCCAAGAATGTGATCTATGGCAAGGAAACATATGTGGGGTGAGGTGTATGAGCATCTGGTCGATGATCAATGGCCACACACCCCCATTTTTGTCGAAAATAGCCATGAACGACCATTTTCAATAATACCGAAGGCTAACACCTACGGATTTTTGACCAAGAAATGGTCTCCACCAGAAATCCAAGAATGTGATCTATGGCAAGGAAACATATGTGGGGTGAGGTGTATGAGCCTCTAGTCGATGATCAATGGCCACACAACCCCCATTTTTGTCGAAAATAGCCATGAACGACCATTTTCAATAATACCGAAGGCTAACACCTACGGATTTTTGACCAAGAAATGGTCTCCACCAGAAATCCAAGAATGTGATCTATGGCAAGGAAACATATGTGGGGTGAGGTGTATGAGCCTCTGGTCGATGATCAATGGCCACACAACCCCCATTTTGCCGAAAATAGCCATGAATGACCATTTTCAATAATACCGAAGGCTAACACGTACGAGTTTTTAACCAAGAAATGGTTTCCACCAGAAATCCAAGAATGTAATCTATGGCAAGGAAACATATGTGGGGTGAGGTTTATGAGCCTCTAGTCGATGATAAATGGCCACATAACCCCCATTTTTTATGAAAATAGCCATGAGCGACCTTGAAAATAGCCATGAGCGACCATTTTCAATAATACTAGAGGCTAACACCTACGGATTTTAGACCAAGAAATGGTCTCCACCAGAAATCCAAGAATGTGATCTATGGGAAGGAAACATATGTGGGGTGAGGTGTATGAGCGTCTGGTCGATGATCAATGGCCACACAACCCCCATTTTTGTCGAAAATAGCCATGAACGACCATTTTCAATAATACCGAAGGCTAACACCTACGGATTTTTGACCAAGAAATGTCTGCACCAGAAATCCAAGAATGTGATCTATGGCAAGGAAACATATGTGGGGTGAGGTGTATGAGCCTCTAGTCGATGATCAATGGCCACACAACCCCCATTTTTGTCGAAAATAGCCATGAATGACCATTTTCAAAAATACCAAAGGCTAACACGTACGGATTTTTAACCAAGAAATGGTCTCCACCAGAAATCCAAGAATGTGATCTATGGCAAGGAAACATATGTGGGGTGAGGTGTACGAGCCTCTGGTTGATGATCAATGGCCACACAACCCCCATTTTGCCGAAAATAGCCATGAATGACCATTTTCAATAATACCGAAGGCTAACACGTACGAGTTTTTAACCAAGAAATGGTTTCCACCAGAAATCCAAGAATGTAATCTATGGCAAGGAAACATATGTGGGGTGAGGTTTATGAGCCTCTAGTAGATGATAAATGGCCACACAACCCCCATTTTTTATGAAAATAGCCATGAGCGACCTTGAAAATAGCCATGAGCGACCATTTTCAATAATACTAGAGGCTAACACCTACGGATTTTAGAACAAGAAATGGTCTCCACCAGAAATCCAAGAATGTGATCTATGGCAAGGAAACATATGTGGGGTGAGGTGTATGAGCGTCTGGTCGATGATCAATGGCCACACAACCCCCATTTTTGTCGAAAATAGCCATGAACGACCATTTTCAATAATACCGAAGGCTAACACCTACGGATTTTTGACCAAGAAATGGTCTCCACCAGAAATCCAAGAATGTGATCTATGGCAAGGAAACATATGTGGGGTGAGGTGTATGAGCCTCTGGTCGACGATCAATGGCCACACAACCCTAATTTTTGTCGAAAATAGCCATGAACGACCATTTTCAATGACACTAAAGGCTAACACCTACGGATTTTTGACCAAGAAATGGTCTCCACCATAAATCCAAGAATGTGATCTATGGCAAGGAAACATATGTGTAGTGAGGTGTATGAGCCTCTGTTCGAAGATCAATGGCCACACAACCCCCATTTTTGTCGAAAATAGCCATGAATGACCATTTTCAAAAATACCAAAGGCTAACACGTACGGATTTTTGACCAAGAAATGGTCTCCACCAGAAATCCAAGAATGTGATCTATGGCAAGGAAACATATGTGGGGTGAGGTGTACGAGCCTCTGGTCGATAATGAATGGCCACACAACCCCCATTTTGCCGAAAATAGCCATGAACGACCATTTTCAATAATACCGAAGGCTAACACGTACGAGTTTTTAACCAAGAAATGGTCTCCACCAGAAATCCAAGAATGTGATCTATAGCAAGGAAACATATGTGGGGCGAGGTTTATGAGCCTCTAGTCGATGATAAATGGCCACACAACCCCCATTTTTTATGAAAATAGCCATGAGCGACCTTGAAAATAGCCATGAGCGACCATTTTCAATAATACTAGAGGCTAACACCTATGGATTTTAGACCAAGAAATGGTCTCCACCAGAAATCCAAGAATGTGATCTATGGCAAGGAAACATATGTGGGGTGAGGTGTATGAGCGTCTGGTCGATGATCAATGGCCACACAACCCCCATTTTTGTCGAAAATAGCCATGAACGACCATTTTCAATAATACCGAAGGCTAACACCTACGGATTTTTGACCAAGAAATGGTCTCCACCAGAAATCCAAGAATGTGATCTATGGCAAGGAAACATATGTGGGGTGAGGTGTATGAGCCTCTGGTCGATGATCAATGGCCACACAACCCCCATTTTTGTCGAAAATAGCCATGAACGACCATTTTCAATAATACCGAAGGCTAACACCTACGGATTTTTGACCAAGAAATGGTCTCCACCAGAAATCCAAGAATGTGATCTATGGCAAGGAAACATATGTGGGGTGAGGTGTATGAGCGTCTGGTCGATGATCAATGGCCACACAACCCCCATTTTTGTCGAAAATAGCCATGAACGACCATTTTCAATAATACCGAAGGCTAACAACTACGGATTTTTGACCAAGAAATGTCTGCACCAGAAATCCAAGAATGTGATCTATGGAAAGGAAACATATGTGGGGTGAGGTGTACGAGCCTCTGGTCGATGATCAATGGCAACAGAACCCCCATTTTGCCGTAAATAGCCATGAACGACCATTTTCAATAATACCGAAGGCTAACACGTACGAGTTTTTGACCAAGAAATGGTCTCCACCAGAAATCCAAGAATGTGATCTATGGCAAGGAAACATATGTGGGGTGAGGTGTATGAGCGTCTGGTCGATGATCAATGGCCACACAACCGCCATTTTTGTCGAAAATAGCCATGAATGACCATTTACAATAATACCGAAGGCTAACACCTACGGATTTTTGACCAAGAAATGGTCTCCACCAGAAATCCAAGAATGTGATCTATGGCAAGGAAACATATGTGGGGTGAGGTGTATGAGCCTCTGGTCGACGATCAATGGCCACACAACCCTAATTTTTGTCGAAAATAGCCATGAACGACCATTTTCAATGAAACTGAAGGCTAACACCTACGGATTTTTGACCAAGAAATGGTCTCCACCATAAATCCAAGAATGTGATCTATGGCAAGGAAACATATGTGGGGTGAGGTGTATGAGCCTCTGGTCGATGATCAATGGCCACACAACCCCCATTTTTGTCGAAAATAGCCATGAATGACCATTTACAATAATACCGAAGGCTAACACCTACGGATTTTTGACCAAGAAATGGTCTCCACCAGAAATCCAAGAATGTGATCTATGGCAAGGAAACATATGTGGGGTGAGGTGTATGAGCCTATGGTCGATGATCAATGGCCACACAACCCCCATTTTTGTCGAAAATAGCCATGAACGACCATTTTTAATAATATCGAAGGCTAACACCTACGGATTTTTGACCAAGAAATGGTCTCCACCAGAAATCCAAGAATGTGATCTACGACAAGGAAACATATGTGGGGTGAGGTGTATGAGCCTCTAGTCGACGATCAATGGCCACACAACCCCCATTTTGCCGAAAATAGCCATGAATAACCATTTTCAATAATACCGAAGGCTAACACGTACGAGTTTTTAACCAAGAAATGGTTTCCACCAGAAATCCAAGAATGTAATCTATGGCAAGGAAACATATGTGGGGTGAGGTTTATGAGCCTCTAGTCGATGATAAATGGCCACACAACCCCCATTTTTTATGAAAATAGCCATGAGCGACCTTGAAAATAGCCATGAGCGACCATTTTCAATAATACTAGAGGCTAACACCTACGGATTTTAGACCAAGAAATGGTCTCCACCAGAAATCCAAGAATGTGATCTATGGCAAGGAAACATATGTGGGGTGAGGTGTATGAGCGTCGGGTCGATGATCAATGGCCACACAACCCCCATTTTTGTCGAAAATAGCCATGAACGACCATTTTCAATAATACCGAAGGCTAACACCTACGGATTTTTGACCAAGAAATGGTCTCCACCAGAAATCCAAGAATGTGATCTATGGCAAGGAAACATATGTGGGGTGAGGTGTATGAGCCTCTGGTCGACGATCAATGGCCACACAACCCTAATTTTTGTCGAAAATAGCCATGAACGACCATTTTCAATGACACTGAAGGCTAACACCTACGGATTTTTGACCAAGAAATGGTCTCCACCATAAATCCAAGAATGTGATCTATGGCAAGGAAACATATGTGTAGTGAGGTGTATGAGCCTCTGGTCGAAGATCAATGGCCACACAACCCCCATTTTTGTCGAAAATAGCCATGAATGACCATTTTCAAAAATACCAAAGGCTAACACGTACGGATTTTTGACCAAGAAATGGTCTCCACCAGAAATCCAAGAATGTGATCTATGGCAAGGAAACATATGTGGGGTGAGGTGTACGAGCCTCTGGTCGATGATCAATGGCCACACAACCCCCATTTTGCCGAAAATAGCCATGAACGACCATTATCAATAATACCGAAGGCTAACACGTACGAGTTTTTAACCAAGAAATGGTCTCCACCAGAAATCCAAGAATGTGATCTATGGCAAGGAAACATATGTGGGGTGAGGTTTATGAGCCTCTAGTCGATGATAAATGGCCACACAACCCCCATTTTTTATGAAAATAGCCATGAGCGACCTTCAAAATAGCCATGAGCGACCATTTTCAATAATACTAGAGGCTAACACCTACGGATTTTAGACCAAGAAATGGTCTCCACCAGAAATCCAAGAATGTGATCTATGGCAAGGAAACATATGTGGGGTGAGGTGTATGAGCGTCTGGTCGATGATCAAAGGCCACACAACCCCCATTTTTGTCGAAAATAGCCATGAACGACCATTTTCAATAATACCGAAGGCTAACACCTACGGATTTTTGACCAAGAAATGGTCTCCACCAGAAATCCAAGAATGTGATCTATGGCAAGGAAACATATGTGGGGTGAGGTGTACGAGCCTCTGGTCGATGATCAATGGCCACACAACCCCCATTTTTGCCGAAAATAGCCATGAACGACCATTTTCAATAATACCAAAGGCTAACACGTACGAGTTTTTAACCAAGAAATGGTCTCCACCAGAAATCCAAGAATGTGATCTATGGCAAGGAAACATATGTGGGGTGAGGTGTATGAGCCTCTGGTTGACGATCAATGGCCACACAACCCCCATTTTGCCGAAAATAGCCATGAATGACCATTTTCAATAATACCGAAGGCTAACACGTACGAGTTTTTAACCAAGAAATGGTTTCCACCAGAAATCCAAGAATGTAATCTATGGCAAGGAAACATATGTGGGGTGAGGTGTACGAGCCTCTGGTCGATGATCAATGGCCACACAACCCCCATTTTGCCGAAAATAGCCATGAACGACCATTTTCAATAATACCGAAGGCTAACACGTACGAGTTTTTGACCAAGAAATGGTCTCCACCAAAAATCCAAGAATGTGATCTATGGCAAGGAAACATATGTGGGGTGAGATTTATGAGCCTCTAGTCGATGATAAATGGCCACACAACCCCCATTTTTTTATGAAAATAGCCATGAGCGACCATTTTCAATAATATTAGAGGCTAAGACCTACGGATTTTTGACCAAGAAATGGTCTCCACCAGAAATCCAAGAATGTGATCTATGGCAAGGAAACATATGTGGGGTGAGGTGTATGAGCCTATGGTCGATGATCAATGGCCACACAACCCCCATTTTTGTCGAAAATAGCCATGAATGACCATTTACAATAATACCGAAGGCTAACACCTACAGATTTTTGACCAAGAAATGGTCTCCACCAGAAATCCAAGAATGTGATCTATGGCAAGGAAACATATGTGGGGTGAGGTGTATGAGCCTCTGGTCGATGATCAATGGCCACACAACCCCCATTTTTGTCGAAAATAGCCATGAACGACCATTTTCAATAATATCGAAGGCTAACACCTACGGATTTTTGACCAAGAAATGGTCTCCACGAGAAATCCAAGAATGTGATCTACGACAAGGAAACATTTGTGGGGTGAGGTGTATGAGCCTCTGGTCGACGATCAATGGCCACACAACCCCCATTTTGCCGAAAATAGCCATGAATGACCATTTTCAATAATACCGAAGGCTAAAACGTACGAGTTTTTAACCAAGAAATGGCTTCCACCAGAAATCCAAGAATGTAATATATGGCAAGTAAACATATGTGGGGTGAGGTTTATGAGCCTCTAGTCGATGATAAATGGCCACACAACCCCCATTTTTTATGAAAATAGCCATGAGCGACCTTGAAAATAGCCATGAGCGACCATTTTCAATAATACTAGAGGCTAACACCTACGGATTTTAGACCAAGAAATGGTCTCCACCAAAAATCCAAGAATGTGATCTATGACAAGGAAACATATGTGGGGTGAGGTGTATGAGCCTCTGGTCGACGATCAATGGCCACACAACCCCCATTTTGCCGAAAATAGCCATGAATGACCATTTTCAATAATACCGAAGTCTAACACGTACGAGTTTTTAACCAAGAAATGGTTTCCACCAGAAATCCAAGAATGTAATCTATGGCAAGGAAACATATGTGGGGTGAGGTGTACGAGCCTCTGGTCGATGATCAATGGCCACACAACCCCCATTTTGCCGAAAATAGCCATGAACGACCATTTTCAATAATACCGAAGGCTAACACGTACGAGTTTTTGACCAAGAAATGGTCTCCACCAAAAATCCAAGAATGTGATCTATGGCAAGGAAACATATGTGGGGTGAGATTTATGAGCCTCTAGTCGATGATAAATGGCCACACAACCCCCATTTTTTTATGAAAATAGCCATGAGCGACCATTTTCAATAATATTAGAGGCTAAGACCTACGGATTTTTGACCAAGAAATGGTCTCCACCAGAAATCCAAGAATGTGATCTATGGCAAGGAAACATATGTGGGGTGAGGTGTATGAGCCTATGGTCGATGATCAATGGCCACACAACCCCCATTTTTGTCGAAAATAGCCATGAATGACCATTTACAATAATACCGAAGGCTAACACCTACAGATTTTTGACCAAGAAATGGTCTCCACCAGAAATCCAAGAATGTGATCTATGGCAAGGAAACATATGTGGGGTGAGGTGTATGAGCCTCTGGTCGATGATCAATGGCCACACAACCCCCATTTTTGTCGAAAATAGCCATGAACGACCATTTTCAATAATATCGAAGGCTAACACCTACGGATTTTTGACCAAGAAATGGTCTCCACGAGAAATCCAAGAATGTGATCTACGACAAGGAAACATTTGTGGGGTGAGGTGTATGAGCCTCTGGTCGACGATCAATGGCCACACAACCCCCATTTTGCCGAAAATAGCCATGAATGACCATTTTCAATAATACCGAAGGCTAACACGTACGAGTTTTTAACCAAGAAATGGCTTCCACCAGAAATCCAAGAATGTAATCTATGGCAAGGAAACATATGTGGGGTGAGGTTTATGAGCCTCTAGTCGATGATAAATGGCCACACAACCCCCATTTTTTATGAAAATAGCCATGAGCGACCTTGAAAATAGCCATGAGCGACCATTTTCAATAATACTAGAGGCTAACACCTACGGATTTTAGACCAAGAAATGGTCTCCACCAGAAATCCAAGAATGTGATCTACGACAAGGAAACATATGTGGGGTGAGGTGTATGAGCCTCTGGTCGACGATCAATGGCCACACAACCCCCATTTTGCCGAAAATAGCCATGAATGACCATTTTCAATAATACTGAAGGCTAACACGTACGAGTTTTTAACAAAGAAATAGCTTCCACCAGAAATCCAAGAATGTAATCTATGGCAAGGAAACATATGTGGGGTGAGGTTTATGAGCCTCTAGTCGATGATAAATGGCCACACAACCCCCATTTTTTATGAAAATAGCCATGAGCGACCTTGAAAATAGCCATGAGCGACCATTTTCAATAATACTAGAGACTAACACCTACGGATTTTAGACCAAGAAATGGTCTCCACCAGAAATCCAAGAATGTGATCTATGGCAAGGAAACATATGTGGGGTGAGGTGTATGAGCGTCTGGTCGATGATCAATGGACACACAACCCCCATTTTTGTCGAAAATAGCCATGAACGACCATTTTCAATAATACCGAAGGCTAACACCTACGGATTTTTGACCAAGAAATGGTCTCCACCAATAATCCAAGAATGTGATTTATGGCAAAGAAACATATGTGGGGTGAGGTGTATGAGCCTCTGGTCGACGATCAATGGCCACACAACCCTAATTTTTGTCGAAAATAGCCATGAACGACCATTTTCAATGACACTGAAGGCTAACACCTACGGATTTTTGACCAAGAAATGGTCTCCACCATAAATCCAAGAATGTGATCTATGGCAAGGAAACATATGTGTAGTGAGGTGTATGAGCCTCTGGTCGAAGATCAATGGCCACACAACCCCCATTTTTGTCGAAAATAGCCATGAATGACCATTTTCAAAAATACCAAAGGCTAACACGTACGGATTTTTGACCAAGAAATGGTCTCCACCAGAAATCCAAGAATGTGATCTATGGCAAGGAAACATATGTGGGGTGAGGTGTACGAGCCTCTGGTCGATGATCAATGGCCACACAACCCCCATTTTGCCGAAAATAGCCATGAACGACCATTTTCAATAATACCAAAGGCTAACACGTACGAGTTTTTAACCAAGAAATGGTCTCCACCAGAAATCCAAGAATGTGATCTATGGCAATGAAACATATGTGGGGTGAGGTTTATGAGCCTCTAGTCGATGATAAATGGCCACACAACCCCCATTTTTTATGAAAATAGCCATGAGCGACCTTGAAAATAGCCATGAGCGACCATTTTCAATAATACTAGAGGCTAACACCTACGGATTTTAGACCAAGAAATGGTCTCCACCAGAAATCCAAGAATGTGATCTATGGCAAGGAAACATATGTGGGGTGAGGTGTATGAGCGTCTGGTCGATGATCAATGGCCACACAACCCCCATTTTTGTCGAAAATAGCCATGAACGACCATTTTCAATAATACCTAAGGCTAACACCTACGGATTTTTGACCAAGAAATGGTCTCCACCAGAAATCCAAGAATGTGATCTATGGCAAGGAAACATATGTGGGGTGAGGTGTATGAGCCTCTGGTCGACGATCAATGGCTACACAACCCTAATTTTTGTCGAAAATAGCCATGAACGACCATTTTCAATGACACTGAAGGCTAACACCTATGGATTTTTGACCAAGAAATGGTCACCACCATAAATCCAAGAATGTGATCTATGGCAAGGAAACATATGTGTAGTGAGGTGTATGAGCCTCTGGTTGAAGATCAATGGCCACACAACCCCCATTTTTGTCGAAAATAGCCATGAATGACCATTTTCAAAAATACCAAAGGCTAACACATTCGTATTTTTGCCCAAGAAATGGTCTCCACCAGAAATCCAAGAATGTGATCTATGGCAAGGAAACATATGTGGGGTGAGGTGTACGAGCCTCTGGTCGATGATCAATGGCCACAGAACCCCCATTTTGCCGAAAATAGCCATGAACGACCATTTTCAATAATACTGAAGGCTAACACGTACGAGTTTTTGACCAAGAAATGGTCTCCACCAAAAATCCAAGAATGTGATCTATGGCAAGGAAACATATGTGGGGTGAGATTTATGAGCCTCTAGTCGATGATAAATGGCCACACAACCCCCATTTTTTTATGGAAATAGCCATGAGCGACCATTTTCAATAATATTAGAGGCTAAGACCTACGGATTTTTGACCAAGAAATGGTCTCCACTAGAAATCCAAGAATGTGATCTATGGCAAGGAAACATATGTGGGGTGAGGTGTATGAGCCTCTGGTCGATGATCAATGGCCACACAACCCCCATTTTTGTCGAAAATAGCCATGAATGACCATTTACAATAATACCGAAGGCTAACACCTACGGATTTTTGACCAAGAAATGGTCTCCACCAGAAATCCAAGAATGTGATCTATGGCAAGGAAACATATGTGGGGTGAGGTGTATGAGCCTCTGGTCGATGATCAATGGCCACACAACCCCCATTTTTGTCGAAAATAGCCATGAACGACCATTTTCAATAATATCGAAGGCTAACACCTACGGATTTTTGACCAAGAAATGGTCACCACCAGAAATCCAAGAATGTGATCTACGACAAGGAAACATATGTGGGGTGAGGTGTATGAGCCTCTGGTCGACGATCAATGGCCACACAACCCCCATTTTGCCGAAAATAGCCATGAATGACCATTTTCAATAATACCGAAGGCTAACACGTACGAGTTTTTAACCAAGAAATGGTTTCCACCAGAAATCCAAGAATGTAATTTATGGCAAGGAAACATATGTGGGGTGAGGTTTATGAGCCTCTAGTCGATGATAAATGGCCACACAACCCCCATTTTTTATGAAAATAGCCATGAGCGACCTTGAAAATAGCCATGAGCGACCATTTTCAATAATATTAGAGGCTAAGACCTACGGATTTTTGACCAAGAAATGGACTCCACCAGAAATCCAAGAATGTGATCTATGGCAAGGAAACATATGTGGGTGAGGTGTATGAGCCTCTGGTCGATGATCAATGGCCACACAACCCCCATTTTTGTCGAAAATAGCCATGAATGACCATTTACAATAATACCGAAGGCACTACAGGAAACGCCTAAATTTTCGTGGGCCGAGATATTTTCGTCGGCCGGCCCACGAAAATACTGACGTTATTTTCGTCGGTCCCTAGGCCGACGAAAATAATGCGTATTTTCGTGGGCCCATCGATATGTTCGTCGGCAGGCCGACGAAAATACAAAAACGTATTTTCGTCGGTCACTAGGCCGACGAAAATAACGCTTATTTTCGTGGGCCATGGCCAAACCGACGAAAATACATCATTAACCGTACTCTATTTTCGTCGGCCTAGTGAGGCCGACGAAAATAGAGGCCCAACATCGTCGTCCTCGGCCCCGCTCGTTTCAATCGCGCGTCACTCGTTTCACCCAACGCCGCCGCCCCACGCTCGCCCTCCCCTCGCCGCGCCACCGCCCGCCGCCCGCCGGTGCCCGCGCCGACGCGCCACGCCGCCGCCCCGCGCGCTAAGGGAGCCCGCCGGTGCCCGCGCCGCCGGTGCCACCTCGCCCGCCGGTGCCCGCGCCCGCCCGCCGGTGCCCGCGCCGCCGGTCCCCGCGCCGTCGGTGCCACGCCGCCGCCCCGCGCGCTAAGGGAGCCCGCGCCACCGAGCCCACGCTCACCGCGCCCCTGCACGCCGCCGAGGCCCACGCCCGCCCCTGCACGCCGTGCCCCTACCCCTACACGCTGCGCCCCTCGCCCGTGCACGCCTGCCGAGCCCCACGCCCGCCCCGCCGAGCCCCACGCCGCTGCCCGCACGCCCGTCGTCCGAGGCACCCCGCCCGTCCCTCGCCGCGCCGTCGTCCCGCCCGAGGCGCGCTGCACCGCATCGCGACGGCCTCCCTGCGCCGTGCCGCCGCCCACACGCCCGCCCGCTCCGTCACGAAGGTCTCCCAGCTGCGTCGTCGCCCGCCTCGACTCGCCCGCATTTGCGCCATCAGATTTGAACACGCTAATGCTATATATGTATAGCAATATTGACAGCACACAGGAGGCGTTCGAGTAAGTTTTCCTCATAATTACGTCCATTTTCTCATCTCATAATTTCTATAGTGTGTAATCTCCATGTTTGTAATATGTCCAGCATGTTTGATGAAGAATGTTGGAAATCTACTAGTAAACCTACAACCATCCAATTAGAAAATCTTCGACGTGATGGGTTGAAAGGTGGACCAAACTTCGTGCAGTGGTTTCGTAATTATGTTAGTAATTGTCGTTCTCTCATTGTCCATACTTAATCTTTGAATTTTGGACTTGGAAGATATAATGCATATACTAATTACTTGTATAGGTTTCCAAAAACTCTGTGCACCCGGACTTGCAGCAAATGGCACATACCTCTGTGTCCGTCCGAAACTATACTCGCTATGATGTAAATGGATATCGCTTCCGAACCGCGAAATTGGAGAAGAGTCGACCATTGGCAGCCACCACCAATAGTGGTGTGTTGGCAAGTTCATATGTTGACGATGACAAAGTAGTGGACTATTACGGTGTTCTTCAAAACATTGTAGAGTTGATTTTCGATGGCCCCAAAGAACTTAAAGTCGTGTTTTTCGAGTGCGACTGGTTTGATGCTCATAGTGGGACTCGTGTCGACAAGTATGGTAATGTCGAGGTGAAGCATAGCTCTAGGATTCCGAGCAGTATGAGCGATGTTGTCCTTGCAAATCAGGCAAAACAGGTGTACTACCTGCCATATCCTCACCCAAGCCTTAGGGCTTGGTGGGTTGCAATCAAAGTCAACCCACAAGTCGTCGCTCCAGAGAGTGCTGACTACGTGAGTATAATCAGGGACAACGATGATGCTGTTTTTCAACCAGAAGCGGCGTCGAATCAAGACATAGCTCACCGATTCCATGTGACCAATGGAGAAGGACTTGAAAATCTCTGTTGCAATTCAAGCGACTTAATTGAAGAACCTAGGTCAAAGCGCAAACGACCTGTCGTCGTTAGAAGATCAGTAAGGATCCAACGAAATCAAGAGCGTATGAATAAACAACGAGCCGAAGAAGCATCATCGGATGCGGATGACTTTTGATTAGTATGTTTCTTTTAGCTATGTATTCCAATTTCCACATTATTAATTTTCATATTATTTGTTTCATATACTGTGGTTTGACATTAATTTATCTACAGTTGAACATGTTCAAGCATAGGAGATCGAGGAGGAGTGGGGGCAGCGCGGCCAGCGAGGACAGCTCGGGCAGTGGGCTTTTTCAGGGCACCTCACAGAGCCGACAGAGGCAGCAACAACTTCTCGACTGTCTAGACGAAGTGCAGGGTGAGGAGGGTGAGCAGGAGACTCCTCAGCAGGATGCTCATGTGCAGGGTGAGGAGGGTGAGCAGGATGACGAGGGTGAGCAGGATGAGGAGGTTGACCCAATGGGGGCAGGCAGCGCGGGCGACGCGTCAGATGGTTCTACGTCCTTCAGGTATTATTATGCATATTACTTTAATTGATATTAGTTTCTAATCATTTCATCATATTGAATTTACTTGTATACTTAGGTATAAGAAGAGCAATGCGCTTGGTCCGAGACCTGCCGAGAGGAGGCTCATCCGGCCGCATGGAGAATGGTGGGGCTTATTTCTGTTTTGTTAATTTTTTAATGTGAACGTGATTGCACTAGTTTACTTGTTTTATTAATTTTTGTAGGTCATGGGAAGACTTGACTTGGGACGGTACAGGCAGACGTCCTAAGGTGAACGCGGTGTTGGGTAGCCTCTGTCGCTTCTACTACCCTGGCATGGTGGAGCTCAATGGCGAGAGGTTCGCGGCTATGCAGTGGGCTGACTGGGGTCTAAAGGACTATGTCGAGCCAGGGGAGTCAGGGGAAAGCAGTAGCGGAGGGGGAAGTTCGGAAAAAAAACGAAGGACTTGTCAGGTGGCTGTGTGGGACGAGTTCTGGGTGAGTTTACTTTCGTATATAAGCAATTCATTGAATTATTGCTTCACCTAATCTTACTTTAACTTAACTTCTCCATTGATATGTAGGGGAGGTTCCAATTGCCGGATGACATCGAGGAGGATCAGGCTCAGTGGACACGTGTGAAGAGGCACTTTCGGAAGTGCGCTGATAAGATAATCAAGGATGCCATGTACAATGCTCGCATCGCGGCCGTCAACTACTACTACAAGAAGATAAAGGGTCAGAAAATGAGCAAAGCATTAGGGGCCAATGAGATCTACCTCACAGAGGAGCAGTACCTGGAGAGCGTTGTGGATTGGCTGTCCAAGGACATGGAAGCATGGAGGTGGTTGGCTAAGAGATGGGCGTCGCCTGAGTGGATTGCAGAGTCCAACAAGCACCGTGTCAACCGTGGCACTGAAGGACCGGGGCATAGGTACGGCGCCGATGGACACCTTGGTACCGCACGCCGCATGGTCAGTATATAAATCAAACTTGTATGTTACATCTATGAAAATTATATGGTTTAACTCTTCTTTTTCATGCAGGAAGCTGAAAGTGGAGTTGCTCCAAGTTTTATGGAGGTTTACGTCCGTGGTCACCGTGGCCCTGATCCGACAAACCCTGATGAGCTATGCAGCGAGGCGGCAAGGGAGAAAATGGTAAACAAGTTTGTATTTACGAATTAAATTGCATGTTTTGTGTCTAACTCCAACTTTAACTTTCTTTGCAGAATGCATATGGGGAGGAAATGACTCAACGCCATGGGCCTGATTTCGACTGGATGCATTCAGACTTAGATGCCTCGGCGTTGTACCATAGTGGTGGGGGTAGAAAGCATGGCAGGTGAGGTGTTTGTGTTTGATTCGACGATTTCATTAACAAGAATGTGTCCACTTAATGGCTCAACTATGTGTATCATGCAGGTTTGCCTTTGGCACCGGCGTTGTGGAATATAACAGGACAATAGGTCAAGGGAAGGCATCGTCTTCGGGAGGGAGTTCTCGCTCCTCCAGGTCTGCTCGAGAGGCTCAGCTGGAGGAGGAGACTCGGGCAGCACAGGAGCAGGCTCGAGCAGCACAGGAGCAGGCTCGAGCAGCGCAGGAGCAGGTTGGACAGCTGACGCAATATATGGCTTCTTATTTTCAGGTAATTCGTCTATCTCATCACGTGTCGTCATTGAATTCAAAGTATAATGTTGTGATTCTAACGTTGCATCCATTTGCAGGAAATGACTACTCGACTCGGCCCTGATATGAACTTGCCCGCTTTTCGCCCTCCCCAGGTAACACTTTCTGAACACTTCAATTCCATAGCAACTTTTTCTTTATTATCAAAAATGGCTCGCAGGCACAAGGATGGGGACAGTGGCCAGGACAAGCTCCAGCGTCGCAGCCACAGTGGACCGGTGTTGGGTGGACGCAGGCACCTCCAGGCACTTGGACGCCTCCACCACCCCAAGGATCGCAGCCAGTCCCGGGATGGGTGCCACCGGTCTCCCAGCCACCGGCGGGCTCTCAGCCATATCAAGCGTGGATGGCACCGCCACCGACGGGGTGGGTGCCACCACCTCTGGGGTGGCCACCACAACAGTACCCGTGGATGCATGCACAACCTCCTCCTCACCATGGATCACAGGTGATGTTCCATGTTTAGTTTTACGCAAATATTGACCAAACACAACAATGTATATGTATACAGCCTTATTTGAATGATTGATGAATTGCAGGGTTCAGCGTCACATGCTCATGGATCGGAGGGTGGTGTCAACGTCCAAGACTTCCTCGTCCATGGTGCTGGAGGGAGTGGCCACCTTCCTGGTGGCGGAGGAGGCAGTGGCCAAAACTCCCACAGCCCGCCGGAGTGAGGAGTGAGTAGTGAGTGTGTACTATGGACTGTTTATGGACTTATGGACTATTTATGGACTCTGGACTGGACTTATTTGAATGGACTATGGAATGTGTTTTGTGAATTATGTGAATGTGTTTTGTTAATTATGTATTTTGCTTGTGAATGTGTATATGTTAATTGTGATAATGTTTATTTTGCTGTGAATTATTAATAGGTGCAGAAAAATCTGTTTTTGGGGGGGAAACATCAATTTTCGTCGGCCTCGGTGGTGGCTGACGAAAATAAGTTCCCAGGCTATTTTCGTCGGCCTCAGTGTTGGCCGACGAAAATAACCTGGGAACTTATTTTCGTCGGCCACCATCGGGCCGACGAAAATAGTTGGTCCACTCACTATTTTCGTCGGCTCTGGGAAAGCCGACGAAAATAGCTATTTTTCGTCGGGACCGACGAAAATAGTTGCCTAATTTCGTCGAATTTATTTTCGGCGGCTATTTTCGTCGGCCTGCCGACGAAAATATTCTATTTTCGTCGGTTTAGGCTTATTTTCGTGGGTTTTTGGCCCACGAAAATTTAGGCGTTTCCTGTAGTGAGGCTAACACCTACGGATTTTTGACCAAGAAATGGTCTCCACCAGAAATCCAAGAATGTGATCTATGGCAAGGAAACATATGTGGGGTGAGGTGTATGAGCCTCTGGTCGATGATCAATGGCCACACAACCCCCATTTTTGTCGAAAATAGCCATGAACGACCATTTTCAATAATATCGAAGGCTAACACCTATGGATTTTTGACCAAGAAATGGTCTCCACCAGAAATCCAAGAATGTGATCTACGACAAGGAAACATATGTGGGGTGAGGTGTATGAGCCTCTGGTCGACGATCAATGGCCACACAACCCCCATTTTGCCGAAAATAACCATGAATGACCATTTTCAATAATACCGAAGGCTAACACGTACGAGTTTTTAACCAAGAAATGGTTTCCACCAGAAATCCAAGAATGTAATCTATGGCAAGGAAACATATGTGGGGTGAGGTTTATGAGCCTCTAGTCGATGATAAATGGCCACACAACCCCCATTTTTTATGAAAATAGCCATGAGCGACCTTGAAAATAGCCATGAGCGACCATTTTCAATAATACTAGAGGCTAACACCTACGGATTTTAGACCAAGAAATGGTCTCCACCAGAAATCCAAGAATGTGATCTATGGCAAGGAAACATATGTGGGTGAGGTGTATGAGCTTCTGGTCGATGATCAATGGCCACACAACCCCCATTTTTGTCGAAAATAGCCATGAATGACCATTTACAATAATACCGAAGGCTAACACCTACGGATTTTTGACCAAGAAATGGTCTCCACCAGAAATCCAAGAATGTGATCTATGGCAAGGAAACATATGTGGGGTGAGGTGTATGAGCCTCTGGTCGATGATCAATGGCCACACAACCCCCATTTTTGTCGAAAATAGCCATGAACGACCATTTTCAATAATATCGAAGGCTAACACCTATGGATTTTTGACCAAGAAATGGTCTCCACCAGAAATCCAAGAATGTGATCTACGACAAGGAAACATATGTGGGGTGAGGTGTATGAGCCTCTGGTCGACGATCAATGGCCACACAACCCCCATTTTGCCGAAAATAGCCATGAATGACCATTTTCAATAATACCGAAGGCTAACACGTACGAGTTTTTAACCAAGAAATGGTTTCCACCAGAAATCCAAGAATGTAATCTATGGCAAGGAAACATATGTGGGGTGAGGTTTATGAGCCTCTAGTCGATGATAAATGGCCACACAACCCCCATTTTTTATGAAAATAGCCATGAGCGACCTTGAAAATAGCCATGAGCGACCATTTTCAATAATACTAGAGGCTAACACCTACGGATTTTAGACCAAGAAATGGTCTCCACCAGAAATCCAAGAATGTGATCTATGGCAAGGAAACATATGTGGGGTGAGGTGTATGAGCTTCTGGTCGATGATCAATGGCCACACAACCCCCATTTTTGTCGAAAATAGCCATGAATGACCATTTACAATAATACCGAAGGCTAACACCTACGGATTTTTGACCAAGAAATGGTCTCCACCAGAAATCCAAGAATGTGATCTACGACAAGGAAACATATGTGGGGTGAGGTGTATGAGCCTCTGGTCGACGATCAATGGCCACACAACCCCCATTTTGCCGAAAATAACCATGAATGACCATTTTCAATAATACCGAAGGCTAACACGTACGAGTTTTTAACCCAGAAATGGTTTCCACCAGAAATCCAAGAATGTAATCTATGGCAAGGAAACATATGTGGGGTGAGGTTTATGAGCCTCTAGTCGATGATAAATGGCCACACAACCCCCATTTTTTATGAAAATAGCCATGAGCGACCTTGAAAATAGCCATGAGCGACCATTTTCAATAATACTAGAGGCTAACACCTACGGATTTTAGACCAAGAAATGGTCTCCACCAGAAATCCAAGAATGTGATCTATGGCAAGGAAACATATGTGGGTGAGGTGTATGAGCTTCTGGTCGATGATCAATGGCCACACAACCCCCATTTTTGTCGAAAATAGCCATGAATGACCATTTACAATAATACCGAAGGCTAACACCTACGGATTTTTGACCAAGAAATGGTCTCCACCAGAAATCCAAGAATGTGATCTATGGCAAGGAAACATATGTGGGGTGAGGTGTATGAGCCTCTGGTCGATGATCAATGGCCACACAACCCCCATTTTTGTCGAAAATAGCCATGAACGACCATTTTCAATAATATCGAAGGCTAACACCTATGGATTTTTGACCAAGAAATGGTCTCCACCAGAAATCCAAGAATGTGATCTACGACAAGGAAACATATGTGGGGTGAGGTGTATGAGCCTCTGGTCGACGATCAATGGCCACACAACCCCCATTTTACCGAAAATAGCCATGAATGACCATTTTCAATAATACCGAAGGCTAACACGTACGAGTTTTTAACCAAGAAATGGTTTCCACCAGAAATCCAAGAATGTAATCTATGGCAAGGAAACATATGTGGGGTGAGGTTTATGAGCCTCTAGTCGATGATAAATGGCCACACAACCCCCATTTTTTATGAAAATAGCCATGAGCGACCTTGAAAATAGCCATGAGCGACCATTTTCAATAATACTAGAGGCTAACACCTACGGATTTTAGACCAAGAAATGGTCTCCACCAGAAATCCAAGAATGTGATCTATGGCAAGGAAACATATGTGGGGTGAGGTGTATGAGCTTCTGGTCGATGATCAATGGCCACACAACCCCCATTTTTGTCGAAAATAGCCATGAATGACCATTTACAATAATACCGAAGGCTAACACCTACGGATTTTTGACCAAGAAATGGTCTCCACCAGAAATCCAAGAATGTGATCTACGACAAGGAAACATATGTGGGGTGAGGTGTATGAGCCTCTGGTCGACGATCAATGGCCACACAACCCCCATTTTGCCGAAAATAACCATGAATGACCATTTTCAATAATACCGAAGGCTAACACGTACGAGTTTTTAACCAAGAAATGGTTTCCACCAGAAATCCAAGAATGTAATCTATGGCAAGGAAACATATGTGGGGTGAGGTTTATGAGCCTCTAGTCGATGATAAATGGCCACACAACCCCCATTTTTTATGAAAATAGCCATGAGCGACCTTGAAAATAGCCATGAGCGACCATTTTCAATAATACTAGAGGCTAACACCTACGGATTTTAGACCAAGAAATGGTCTCCACCAGAAATCCAAGAATGTGATCTATGGCAAGGAAACATATGTGGGTGAGGTGTATGAGCTTCTGGTCGATGATCAATGGCCACACAACCCCCATTTTGTCGAAAATAGCCATGA
This sequence comes from Zea mays, assembly GCF_902167145.1. Classification (NCBI taxonomy): domain Eukaryota; kingdom Viridiplantae; phylum Streptophyta; class Magnoliopsida; order Poales; family Poaceae; genus Zea; species Zea mays. The sequence continues at coordinate 23,001 of NW_023367074.1, read as the reverse complement.
ATGACCATTTACAATAATACCGAAGGCTAACACCTACGGATTTTTGACCAAGAAATGGTCTCCACCAGAAATCCAAGAATGTGATCTATGGCAAGGAAACATATGTGGGGTGAGGTGTATGAGCCTCTGGTCGATGATCAATGGCCACACAACCCCCATTTTTGTCGAAAATAGCCATGAACGACCATTTTCAATAATATCGAAGGCTAACACCTATGGATTTTTGACCAAGAAATGGTCTCCACCAGAAATCCAAGAATGTGATCTACGACAAGGAAACATATGTGGGGTGAGGTGTATGAGCCTCTGGTCGACGATCAATGGCCACACAACCCCCATTTTACCGAAAATAGCCATGAATGACCATTTTCAATAATACCGAAGGCTAACACGTACGAGTTTTTAACCAAGAAATGGTTTCCACCAGAAATCCAAGAATGTAATCTATGGCAAGGAAACATATGTGGGGTGAGGTTTATGAGACTCTAGTCGATGATAAATGGCCACACAACCCCCATTTTTTATGAAAATAGCCATGAGCGACCTTGAAAATAGCCATGAGCGACCATTTTCAATAATACTAGAGGCTAACACCTACGGATTTTAGACCAAGAAATGGTCTCCACCAGAAATCCAAGAATGTGATCTATGGCAAGGAAACATATGTGCGGTGAGGTGTATGAGCGTCTGGTCGATGATCAATGGCCACACAACCCCCATTTTTGTCGAAAATAGCCATGAACGACCATTTTCAATAATACCGAAGGCTAACACCTACGGAATTTTGACCAAGAAATGGTCTCCACCAGAAATCCAAGAATGTGATCTATGGCAAGGAAACATATGTGGGGTGAGGTGTATGAGCCTCTGGTCGACGATCAATGGCCACACAACCCCCATTTTTTATGAAAATAGCCATGAACGACCATTTTCAATAATACCTAAGGCTAACACCTACGGATTTTTGACCAAGAAATGGTCTCCACCAGAAATCCAAGAATGTGATCTATGGCAAGGAAACATATGTGGGGTGAGGTGTATGAGCCTCTGGTCGACGATCAATGGCCACACAACCCTAATTTTTGTCGAAAATAGCCATGAACGACCATTTTCAATGACACTGAAGGCTAACACCTACGGATTTTTGACCAAGAAATGGTCACCACCATAAATCCAAGAATGTGATCTATGGCAAGGAAACATATGTGTAGTGAGGTGTATGAGCCTCTGGTTGAAGATCAATGGCCACACAACCCCCATTTTTGTCGAAAATAGACATGAATGACCATTTTCAAAAATACCAAAGGCTAACACATTCGGATTTTTGCCCAAGAAATGGTCTCCACCAGAAATCCAAGAATGTGATCTATGGCAAGGAAACATATGTGGGGTGAGGTGTACGAGCCTCTGGTCGATGATCAATGGCCACAGAACCCCCATTTTGCCGAAAATAGCCATGAACGACCATTTTCAATAATACCGAAGGCTAACACGTACGAGTTTTTGACCAAGAAATGGTCTCCACCAAAAATCCAAGAATGTGATCTATGGCAAGGAAACATATGTGGGGTGAGATTTATGAGCCTCTAGTCGATGATAAATGGCCACACAACCCCCATTTTTTTATGGAAATAGCCATGAGCGACCATTTTCAATAATATTAGAGGCTAAGACCTACGGATTTTTGACCAAGAAATGGTCTCCACCAGAAATCCAAGAATGTGATCTATGGCAAGGAAACATATGTGGGTGAGGTGTATGAGCCTCTGGTCGATGATCAATGGCCACACAACCCCCATTTTTGTCGAAAATAGCCATGAATGACCATTTACAATAATACCGAAGGCTAACACCTACGGATTTTTGACCAAGAAATGGTCTCCACCAGAAATCCAAGAATGTGATCTATGGCAAGGAAACATATGTGGGGTGAGGTGTATGAGCCTCTGGTCGATGATCAATGGCCACACAACCCCCATTTTTGTCGAAAATAGCCATGAACGACCATTTTCAATAATATCGAAGGCTAACACCTATGGATTTTTGACCAAGAAATGGTCTCCACCAGAAATCCAAGAATGTGATCTACGACAAGGAAACATATGTGGGGTGAGGTGTATGAGCCTCTGGTCGACGATCAATGGCCACACAACCCCCATTTTGCCGAAAATAGCCATGAATGACCATTTTCAATAATACCGAAGGCTAACACGTACGAGTTTTTAACCAAGAAATGGTTTCCACCAGAAATCCAAGAATGTAATCTATGGCAAGGAAATATATGTGGGGTGAGGTTTATGAGCCTCTAGTCGATGATAAATGGCCACACAACCCCCATTTTTTATGAAAATAGCCATGAGCGACCTTGAAAATAGCCATGAGCGACCATTTTCAATAATACTAGAGGCTAACACCTACGGATTTTAGACCAAGAAATGGTCTCCACCAGAAATCCAAGAATGTGATCTATGGCAAGGAAACATATGTGGGGTGAGGTGTATGAGCGTCTGGTCGATGATCAATGGCCACACAACCCCCATTTTTGTCGAAAATAGCCATGAACGACCATTTTCAATAATTCCGAAGGCTAACACCTACGGAATTTTGACCAAGAAATGGTCTCCACCAGAAATCCAAGAATGTGATCTATGGCAAGGAAACATATGTGGGGTGAGGTGTATGAGCCTCTGGTCGATGATCAATGGCCACACAACCCCCATTTTTTATGAAAATAGCCATGAGCGACCTTGAAAATAGCCATGAGCGACCATTTTCAATAATACTAGAGGCTAACACCTACGGATTTTAGACCAAGAAATGGTCTCCACCAGAAATCCAAGAATGTGATCTATGGCAAGGAAACATATGTGGGGTGAGGTGTATGAGCGTCTGGTCGATGATCAATGGCCACACAACCCCCATTTTTGTCGAAAATAGCCATGAACGACCATTTTCAATAATACCGAAGGCTAACACCTACGGATTTTTGACCAAGAAATGGTCTCCACCAGAAATCCAAGAATGTGATCTATGGCAAGGAAACATATGTGGGGTGAGGTGTATGAGCCTCTGGTCGATGATCAATGGCCACACAACCCCCATTTTTGTCGAAAATAGCCATGAACGACCATTTTCAATAATATCGAAGGCTAACACCTACGGATTTTTGACCAAGAAATGGTCTCCACCAGAAATCCAAGAATGTGATCTACGACAAGGAAACATATGTGGGGTGAGGTGTATGAGCCTCTGGTCGACGATCAATGGCCACACAACCCCCATTTTGCCGAAAATAGTCATGAATGACCATTTTCAATAATATCGAAGGCTAACACCTACAGATTTTTGACCAAGAAATGGTCTCCACCAGAAATCCAAGAATGTGATCTACGACAAGGAAACATATGTGGGGTGAGGTGTATGAGCCTCTGGTCGACGATCAATGGCCACACAACCCCCATTTTGCCGAAAATAGCCATGAATGACCATTTTCAATAATACCGAAGGCTAACATGTACGAGTTTTTAACCAAGAAATGGTTTCCACCAGAAATCCAAGAATGTAATCTATGGCAAGGAAACATATGTGGGGTGAGGTTTATGAGCCTCTAGTCGATGATAAATGGCCACACAACCCCCATTTTTTATGAATATAGCCATGAGCGACCTTGAAAATAGCCATGAGCGACCATTTTCAATAATACTAGAGGCTAACACCTACGGATTTTAGACCAAGAAATGGTCTCCACCAGAAATCCAAGAATGTGATCTATGGCAAGGAAACATATGTGGGGTGAGGTGTATGAGCGTCTGGTCGATGATCAATGGCCACACAACCCCCATTTTTGTCGAAAATAGCCATGAACGACCATTTTCAATAATACCGAAGGCTAACACCTACGGATTTTTGACCAAGAAATGGTCTCCACCAGAAATCCAAGAATGTGATCTATGGCAAGGAAACATATGTGGGGTGAGGTGTATGAGCCTCTGGTCGATGATCAATGGCCACACAACCTCCATTTTTGTCGAAAATAGCCATGAACGACCATTTTCAATAATATCGAAGGCTAACACCTACTGATTTTTGACCAAGAAATGGTCTCCACCAGAAATCCAAGAATGTGATCTACGACAAGGAAACATATGTGGGGTGAGGTGTATGAGCCTCTGGTCGACGATCAACTGGCCACACAACCCCCATTTTGCCGAAAATAGCCATGAATGACCATTTTCAATAATATCGAAGGCTAACACCTACGGATTTTTGACCAAGAAATGGTCTCCACCAGAAATCCAAGAATGTGATCTACGACAAGGAAACATATGTGGGGTGAGGTGTATGAGCCTCTGGTCGACGATCAATGGCCACACAACCCCCATTTTGCCGAAAATAGCCATGAATGACCATTTTCAATAATACCGAAGGCTAACACGTACGAGTTTTTAACCAAGAAATGGTTTCCACCAGAAATCCAAGAATGCAATCTATGGCAATGAAACATATGTGGGGTGAGGTTTATGAGCCTCTAGTCGATGATAAATGGCCACACAACCCCCATTTTTTATGAAAATAGCCATGAGCGACCTTGAAAATAGCCATGAGCGACCATTTTCAATAATACTAGAGGCTAACACCTACGGATTTTAGACCAAGAAATGGTCTCCACCAGAAATCCAAGAATGTGATCTATGGCAAGGAAACATATGTGGGGTGAGGTGTATAAGCGTCTGGTCGATGATCAATGGCCACACAACCCACATTTTTGTCGAAAATAGCCATGAACGACCATTTTCAATAATACCGAAGGCTAACACCTACGGATTTTTTACCAAGAAATGGTCTCCACCAGAAATCCAAGAATGTGATCTATGGCAAGGAAACATATGTAGGGTGAGGTGTATGAGCCTCTAGTCGATGATCAATGGCCACACAACCCCCATTTTTGTCGAAAATAGCCATGAATGACCATTTTCAAAAATACCAAAGGCTAACTCGTACGGATTTTTAACCAAGAAATGGTCTCCACGAGAAATCCAAGAATGTGATCTATGGCAAGGAAACATATGTGGGGTGAGGTGTACGAGCCTCTGGTCGATGATCAATGGCCACACAACCCCCATTTTGCCGAAAATAGCCATGAATGACCATTTTCAATAATACCGAAGGCTAACACGTACGAGTTTTTAACCAAGAAATGGTCTCCACCAGAAATCCAAGAATGTGATCTATGGCAAGGAAACATATGTGGGGTGAGGTGTATGAGCGTCTGGTCGATGATCAATGGCCACACAACCCCCATTTTTGTCGAAAATAGCCATGAACGACCATTTTCAATAATACCGAAGGCTAACACCTACGGATTTTTGACCAAGAAATGGTCTCCACCAGAAATCCAAGAATGTGATCTATGGCAAGGAAACATATGTGGGGTGAGGTGTATGAGCCTCTGGTCGACTGATCAATGGCCACACAACCCTAATTTTTGTCGAAAATAGCCATGAACGACCATTTTCAATGACATATCGAAGGCTAACACCTACGGATTTTTGACCAAGAAATGGTCTCCACCATAAATCCAAGAATGTGATATATGGCAAGGAAACATATGTGTAGTGAGGTGTATGAGCCTCTGGTCGATGATCAATGGCCACACAACCCCCATTTTTGTCGAAAATAGCCATGAATGACCATTTACAATAATATCGAAGGCTAACACCTACGGATTTTTGACCAAGAAATGGTCTCCACCAGAAATCCAAGAATATGATCTATGGACAAGGAAACATATGTGGGGTGAGGTGTATGAGCCTCTGGTCGACGATCAATGGCCACACAACCCCCATTTTGCCGAAAATAGCCATGAATGACCATTTTCAATAATACCGAAGGCTAACACGTACGAGTTTTTAACCAAGAAATGGTTCTCCACCAGAAATCCAAGAATGTAATCTATGGCAATGAAACATATGTGGGGTGAGGTTTATGAGCCTCTAGTCGATGATAAATGGCCACACAAGCCCCATTTTTTATGAAAATAGCCATGAGCGACCTTGAAAATAGCCATGAGCGACCATTTTCAATAATACTAGAGGCTAACACCTACGGATTTTAGACCAAGAAATGGTCTCCACCAGAAATCCAAGAATGTGATCTATGGCAAGGAAACATATGTGGGGTGAGGTGTATGAGCGTCTGGTCGATGATCAATGGCCACACAACCCCCATTTTTGTCGAAAATAGCCATGAACGACCATTTTCAATAATACCGAAGGCTAACACCTACGGATTTTTGACCAAGAAATGGTCTCCACCATAAATCCAAGAATGTGATCTATGGCAAGGAAACATATGTGTAGGTGAGGTGTATGAGCCTCTGGTCGATGATCAATGGCCACACAACCCCCATTTTTGTCGAAAATAGCCATGAATGACCATTTACAATAATACCGAAGGCTAACACCTACGGATTTTTGACCAAGAAATGGTCTCCACCAGAAATCCAAGAATATGATCTATGGCAAGGAAACATATGTGGGGTGAGGTGTATGAGCCTCTGGTCGACGATCAATGGCCACACAACCCCCATTTTGCCGAAAATAGCCATGAATGACCATTTTCAATAATACCGAAGGCTAACACGTACGAGTTTTTAACCAAGAAATGGTCTCCACCAGAAATCCAAGAATGTAATCTATGGCAAGGAAACATATGTGGGGTGAGGTTTATGAGCCTCTAGTCGATGATAAATGGCCACACAAGCTCCCATTTTTTATGAAAATAGCCATGAGCGACCTTGAAAATAGCCATGAGCGACCATTTTCAATAATACTAGAGGCTAACACCTACGGATTTTAGACCAAGAAATGGTCTCCACCAGAAATCCAAGAATGTGATCTATGGCAAGGAAACATATGTGGGGTGAGGTGTATGAGCGTCTGGTCGATGATCAATGGCCACACAACCCCCATTTTTGTCGAAAATAGCCATGAACGACCATTTTCAATAATACCGAAGGCTAACACCTACGGAATTTTTGACCAAGAAATGGTCTCCACCAGAAATCCAAGAATGTGATCTATGGCAAGGAAACATATGTGGGGTGAGGTGTATGAGCCTCTGGTCGACGATCAATGGCCACACAACCCCCATTTTTTATGAAAATAGCCATGAGCGACCATTTTCAATAATACTAGAGGCTAACACCTACGGATTTTAGACCAAGAAATGGTCTCCACCAGAAATCCAAGAATGTGATCTATGGCAAGGAAACATATGTGGGGTGAGGTGTATGAGCCTCTGGTCGATGATCAATGGCCACACAACCCCCATTTTTGTCGAAAATAGCCATGAATGACCATTTACAATAATACCGAAGGCTAACACCTACGGATTTTTGACCAAGAAATGGTCTCCACCAGAAATCCAAGAATATGATCTATGGCAAGGAAACATATGTGGGGTGAGGTGTATGAGCCTCTGGTCGACGATCAATGGCCACACAACCCCCATTTTGCCGAAAATAGCCATGAATGACCATTTTCAATAATACCGAAGGCTAACACGTACGAGTTTTTAACCAAGAAATGGTCTCCACCAGAAATCCAAGAATGTAATCTATGGCAAGGAAACATATGTGGGGTGAGGTTTATGAGCCTCTAGTCGATGATAAATGGCCACACAAGCTCCATTTTTTATGAAAATAGCCATGAGCGACCTTGAAAATAGCCATGAGCGACCATTTTCAATAATACTAGAGGCTAACACCTACGGATTTTAGACCAAGAAATGGTCTCCACCAGAAATCCAAGAATGTGATCTATGGCAAGGAAACATATGTGGGGTGAGGTGTATGAGCGTCTGGTCGATGATCAATGGCCACACAACCCCCATTTTTGTCGAAAATAGCCATGAACGACCATTTTCAATAATACCGAAGGCTAACACCTACGGAATTTTGACCAAGAAATGGTCTCCACCAGAAATCCAAGAATGTGATCTATGGCAAGGAAACATATGTGGGGTGAGGTGTATGAGCCTCTGGTCGACGATCAATGGCCACACAACCCCCATTTTTTATGAAAATAGCCATGAGCGACCTGAAGCCATGAGCGACCATTTTCAATAATACTAGAGGCTAACACCTACGGATTTTAGACCAAGAAATGGTCTCCACCAGAAATCCAAGAATGTGATCTATGGCAAGGAAACATATGTGGGGTGTGGTGTATGAGCGTCTGGTCGATGATCAATGGCCACACAACCCCCATTTTTGTCGAAAATAGCCATGAACGACCATTTTCAATAATACCGAAGGCTAACACCTACGGATTTTTGACCAAGAAATGGTCTCCACCAGAAATCCAAGAATGTGATCTATGGCAAGGAAACATATGTGGGGTGAGGTGTATGAGCCTCTGGTCGATGATCAATGGCCACACAACCTCCATTTTTGTCGAAAATAGCCATGAACGACCATTTTCAATAATATCGAAGGCTAACACCTACTGATTTTTGACCAAGAAATGGTCTCCACCAGAAATCCAAGAATGTGATCTACGACAAGGAAACATATGTGGGGTGAGGTGTATGAGCCTCTGGTCGACGATCAATGGCCACACAACCCCCATTTTGCCGAAAATAGCCATGAATGACCATTTTCAATAATATCGAAGGCTAACACCTACGGATTTTTGACCAAGAAATGGTCTCCACCAGAAATCCAAGAATGTGATCTACGACAAGGAAACATATGTGGGGTGAGGTGTATGAGCCTCTGGTCGACGATCAATGGCCACACAACCCCCATTTTGCCGAAAATAGCCATGAATGACCATTTTCAATAATACCGAAGGCTAACACGTACGAGTTTTTAACCAAGAAATGGTTTCCACCAGAAATCCAAGAATGTAATCTATGGCAATGAAACATATGTGGGGTGAGGTTTATGAGCCTCTAGTCGATGATAAATGGCCACACAACCCCCATTTTTTATGAAAATAGCCATGAGCGACCTTGAAAATAGCCATGAGCGACCATTTTCAATAATACTAGAGGCTAACACCTACGGATTTTAGACCAAGAAATGGTCTCCACCAGAAATCCAAGAATGTGATCTATGGCAAGGAAACATATGTGGGGTGAGGTGTATGAGCGTCTGGTCGATGATCAATGGCCACACAACCCCCATTTTTGTCGAAAATAGCCATGAACGACCATTTTCAATAATACCGAAGGCTAACACCTACGGATTTTTGACCAAGAAATGGTCTCCACCAGAAATCCAAGAATGTGATCTATGGCAAGGAAACATATGTGGGGTGAGGTGTATGAGCCTCTGGTCGATGATCAATGGCCACACAACCTCCATTTTTGTCGAAAATAGCCATGAACTACCATTTTCAATAATATCGAAGGCTAACACCTACGGATTTTTGACCAAGAAATGGTCTCCACCAGAAATCCAAGAATGTGATCTACGACAAGGAAACATATGTGGGGTGAGGTGTATGAGCCTCTGGTCGACGATCAATGGCCACACAACCCCCCATTTTGCCGAAAATAGCCATGAATGACCATTTTCAATAATATCGAAGGCTAACACCTACGGATTTTTGACCAAGAAATGGTCTCCACCAGAAATCCAAGAATGTGATCTACGACAAGGAAACATATGTGGGGTGAGGTGTATGAGCCTCTGGTCGACGATCAATGGCCACACAACCCCCATTTTGCCGAAAATAGCCATGAATGACCATTTTCAATAATACCGAAGGCTAACACGTACGAGTTTTTAACCAAGAAATGGTTTCCACTAGAAATCCAAGAATGAAATCTATGGCAATGAAACATATGTGGGGTGAGGTTTATGAGCCTCTAGTCGATGATAAATGGCCACACAACCCCCATTTTTTATGAAAATAGCCATGAGCGACCTTGAAAATAGCCATGAGCGACCATTTTCAATAATACTAGAGGCTAACACCTACGGATTTTAGACCAAGAAATGGTCTCCACCAGAAATCCAAGAATGTGATCTATGGCAAGGAAACATATGTGGGGTGAGGTGTATGAGCGTCTGGTCGATGATCAATGGCCACACAACCCCCATTTTTGTCGAAAATAGCCATGAACGACCATTTTCAATAATACCGAAGGCTAACACCTACGGATTTTTTACCAAGAAATGGTCTCCACCAGAAATCCAAGAATGTGATCTATGGCAAGGAAACATATGTGGGGTGAGGTGTATGAGCCTCTAGTCGATGATCAATGGCCACACAACCCCCATTTTTGTCGAAAATAGCCATGAATGACCATTTTCAAAAATACCAAAGGCTAACACGTACGGATTTTTAACCAAGAAATGGACTCCACCAGAAATCCAAGAATGTGATCTATGGCAAGGAAACATATGTGGGGTGAGGTGTACGAGCCTCTGGTCGATGATCAATGGCCACACAACCCCCATTTTGCCGAAAATAGCCATGAATGACCATTTTCAATAATACCGAAGGCTAACACGTACGAGTTTTTAACCAAGAAATGGTTTCCACCAGAAATCCAAGAATGTAATCTCTGGCAAGGAAACATATGTGGGGTGAGGTTTATGAGCCTCTGGTCGTTGATGAATGGCCACACAACCCCCATTTTGCCGAAAATAGCCATGAACGACCATTTTCAATAATACCGAAGGCTAACACGTACGAGTTTTTAACCAAGAAATGGTCTCCACCAGAAATCCAAGAATGTGATCTATGGCAAGGAAACATATGTGGGGTGAGGTGTACGAGCCTCTGGTCGATGATCAATGGCCACACAACCACCATTTTGCCGAAAATAGCCATGAACGACCATTTTCAATAATACCGAAGGCTAACACGTACGAGTTTTTAACCAAGAAATGGTCTCCACCAGAAATCCAAGAATGTGATCTATGGCAAGGAAACAAATGTGGGGTGAGGTGTATGAGCATCTGGTCGATGATCAATGGCCACACAACCCCCATTTTTGTCGAAAATAGCCATGAATGACCATTTACAATAATACCGAAGGCTAACACCTACGGATTTTTGACCAAGAAATGGTCTCCACCAGAAATCCAAGAATGTGATCTATGGCAAGGAAACATATGTGGGGTGAGGTGTATGAGCCTCTGGTCGATGATCAATGGCCACACCATTGATCATCGACCAGACGCTCATACACCTCACCCCACATATGTTTCCTTGCCATAGATCACATTCTTGGATTTCTGGTGGAGACCATTTCTTGGTCTAAAATCCGTAGGTCTTAGCCTCTAGTATTATTGAAAATGGTCGCTCATGGCTATTTTCATAAAAAATGGGGGTTGTGTGGCCATTGATCATCGACCAGAGGCTCGTACACCTCACCCCACATATGTTTCCTTGCCATAGATCACATTCTTGGATTTCTGGTGGAAACCATTTCTTGGTTAAAAACTCGTACGTGTTAGCCTTCGGTATTATTGAAAATGGTCATTCATGGCTATTTTCGGCAAAATGGGGGTTGTGTGGCCATTGATCATCGATTAGAGGCTCATACACCTCACCCCATATATGTTTCCTTGCCATAGATCACATTCTTGGATTTCTGGTGGAGACCATTTCTTGGTCAAAAATCAGTAGGTCTTAGCCTCTAGTATTATTGAAAATGGTCGCTCATGGCTATTTTCATAAAAAAATGGGTGTTGTGTGGCCATTTATCATCGACTAGAGGCTCATAAATCTCACCCCACATATGTTTCCTTGCCATAGATCACATTCTTGGATTTTTGGTGGAGACCATTTCTTGGTCAAAAACTCGTACGTGTTAGCCTTCGGTATTATTGAAAATGGTCGTTCATGGCTATTTTCGACAAAAATGGGGGTTGTGTGGCCATTGATCATCGACCAGAGGCTCATACACCTCACCCCACATATGTTTCCTTGCCATAGATCACATTCTTGGATTTCTGGTGGAGACCATTTCTTGGCCTAAAATCCGTAGGTGTTAGCCTTCGGTATTATTGAAAATGGTCGCTCATGGCTATTTTCGACAAAAATGGGGGTTGTGTGGCCATTGATCATCGACCAGAGGCTCATACACCTCACCCCACATATGTTTCCTTGCCATAGATTACATTCTTGGATTTCTGGTGGAAACCATTTCTTGGTTAAAACCTCGTACGTGTTAGCCTTCGGTATTATTGAAAATGGTCGTTCATGGCTATTTTCGACAAAAATGGGGGTTGTGTGGCCATTGATCATCGACCAGACGCTCATACACCTCACCCCACATATGTTTCCTTGCCATAGATCACATTCTTGGATTTCTGGTGGAGACCATTTCTTGGTCTAAAATCCGTAGGTGTTAGCCTCTAGTATTATTGAAAATGGTCGCTCATGGCTATGTTCAAGGTCGCTCATGGCTATTTTCATAAAAAAATGGGGGTTGTGTGGCCATTTATCATCGACTAGAGGCTCATAAACCTCACCCCACATATGTTTCCTTGCCATAGATTACATTCTTGGATTTCTGGTGGAAACCATTTCTTGGTTAAAAACTCGTACGTGTTAGCCTTCGGTATTATTGAAAATGGTCATTCATGGCTATTTTCGGCAAAATGGGGGTTGTGTGGCCATTGATCGTCGACCAGAGGCTCATACACCTCACCCCACATATGTTTCCTTGTCGTAGATCACATTCTTGGATTTCTGGTGGAGACCATTTCTTGGTCAAAAATCCGTAGGTATTAGCCTTCGATATTATTGAAAATGGTCATTCATGGCTATTTTCGGCAAAATGGGTGTTGTGTGGCCATTGATCGTCGACCAGAGGCTCATACACCTCACCCCACAGATGTTTCCTTGTCGTAGATCACATTCTTGGATTTCTGGTGGAGACCATTTCTTGGTCAAAAATCCGTAGGTGTTAGCCTTCAGTGTCATTGAAAATGGTCGTTCATGGCTATTTTCGACAAAAATTAGGGTTGTCTGGCCATTGATCGTCGACCAGAGGCTCATACACCTCACCCCACATATGTTTCCTTGCCATAGATCACATTCTTGGATTTCTGGTGGAGACCATTTCTTGGTCAAAATCCGTAGGTGTTAGCCTTCGGTATTATTGAAAATGGTCGTTCATGGCTATTTTCGACAAAAATGGGGGTTGTGTGGCCATTGATCATCGACCAGACGCTCATACACCTCACCCCACATATGTTTCCTTGCCATAGATCACATTCTTGGATTTCTGGTGGAGACCATTTCTTGGTCTAAAATCCGTAGGAGTTAGCCTCTTGTATTATTGAAAATGGTCGCTCATGGCTATTTTCAAGGTCGCTCATGGCTATTTTCATAAAAAATGGGGGTTGTGTGGCCATTTATCATCGACTAGAGGCTCATAAACCTCACCCCACATATGTTTCCTTGCCATAGATCACATTCTTGGATTTCTGGTGGAGACCATTTCTTGGTTAAAAACTCGTACGTGTTAGCCTTCGGTATTATTGAAAATGGTCGTTCATGGCTATTTTCGGCAAAATGGGGGTTGTGTGGCCATTGATCATCGACCAGAGGCTCGTACACCTCACCCCACATATGTTTCCTTGCCATAGATCACATTCTTGGATTTCTGGTGGAGACCATTTCTTGGTCAAAAATCCGTAGGTGTTAGCCTTCGGTATTATTGAAAATGGTCATTCATGGCTATTTTCGACAAAAATGGGGGTTGTGTGGCCATTGATCATCAACCAAAGGCTCGTACACCTCACTACACATATGTTTCCTTGCCATAGATCACATTCTTGGATTTTTGGTGGAGACCATTTCTTGGTCAAAAACTCGTACGTGTTAGCCTTCGGTATTATTGAAAATGGTCGTTCATGGCTATTTTCGGCAAAATGGGGGTTCTGTGGCCATTGATCATCGACCAGAGGCTCGTACACCTCACCCCACATATGTTTCCTTGCCATAGATCACATTCTTGGATTTCTGGTGGAGACCATTTCTTGGTCAAAAATCCGTAGGTGTTAGCCTTCGGTATTATTGAAAATGGTCATCCATGGCTATTTTCGACAAAAATGGGGGTTGTGTGGCCATTGATCATCGACCAGAGGCTCGTACACCTCACTACACATATGTTTCCTTGCCATAGATCACATTCTTGGATTTTTGGTAGAGACCATTTCTTGGTCAAAAACTCGTACGTGTTAGCCTTCGGTATTATTGAAAATGGTCGTTCATGGCTATTTTCGACAAAAATGGGGGTTGTGTGGCCATTGATCATCGACCAGAGGCTCATACACCTCACCCCACATATGTTTCCTTGCCATAGATCACATTCTTGGATTTCTGGTGGAGACCATTTCTTGGTCAAAAATCCGTAGGTGTTAGCCTTCGGTATTATTGTAAATGGTCATTCATGGCTATTTTCGACAAAAATGGGGGTTGTGTGGCCATTGATCATCGACCAGAGGCTCATACACCTCACCCCACATATGTTTCCTTGCCATAGATCACATTCTTGGATTTCTGGTGGAGACCATTTCTTGGTCAAAAATCCATACGTGTTAGCCTTTGGTATTTTTGAAAATGGTCATTCATGGCTATTTTCGACAAAAATGGGGGTTGTGTGGCCATTGATCGTCGACCAGAGGCTCATACACCTCACCCCACATATGTTTCCTTGTCGTAGATCACATTCTTGGATTTCTGGTGGAGACCATTTCTTGGTCAAAAATCCGTAGGTGTTAGCCTTCGATATTATTGAAAATGGTCGTTCATGGCTATTTTCGACAAAAATGGGGGTTGTGTGGCCATTGATCATCGACCAGACGCTCATACACCTCACCCCACATATGTTTCCTTGCCATAGATCACATTCTTGGATTTATGGTGGAGACCATTTCTTGGTCAAAAATTCGAAGGTGTTAGCCTTCAGTGTCATTTAAAATGGTCGTTCATGGCTATTTTCGACAAAAATTAGGGTTGTGTGGCCATTGATCGTCGACCAGAGGCTCATACACCTCACCCCACATATGTTTCCTTGCCATAGATCACATTCTTGGATTTCTGGTGGAGACCATTTCTTGGTCAAAAATCCGTAGGTGTTAGCCTTCGGTATTATTGAAAATGGTCATTCATGGCTATTTTCGGCAAAATGGGGGTTGTGTGGCCGTTTATCATCGACTAGAGGCTCATAAATCTCACCCCACATATGTTTCCTTTCCATAGATCACATTCTTGGATTTTTGGTGGAGACCATTTCTTGGTCAAAAACTCGTACGTGTTAGCCTTCGGTATTATTGAAAATGGTCGTTCATGGCTATTTTCGGCAAAATGGGGGTTGTGTGGCCATTGATCGTCGACCAGAGGCTCATACACCTCACCCCACATATGTTTCCTTGTCGTAGATCACATTCTTGGATTTCTGGTGGAGACCATTTCTTGGCCTAAAATCCGTAGGTGTTAGCCTCTAGTATTATTGAAAATGGTCGCTCATGGCTATTTTCAAGGTCGCTCATGGCTATTTTCATAAAAAATGGGGGTTGCGTGGCCATTTATCATCGACTAGAGGCTCATAAACCTCACCCCACATATGTTTCCTTGCCATAGATCACATTCTTGGATTTCTGGTGGAGACCATTTCTTGGTTAAATACTCGTACGTGTTAGCCTTCGGTATTATTGAAAATGGTCGTTCATGGCTATTTTCGGCAAAATGGGGGTTGTGTGGCCATTGATCATCGACCAGAGGCTCGTACACCTCACCCCACATATGTTTCCTTGCCATAGATCACATTCTTGGATTTCTGGTGGAGACCATTTCTTGGTCAAAAATCCGTAGGTGTTAGCCTTCAGTGTCATTGAAAATGGTCGTTCATGGCTATTTTCGACAAAAATGGGGGTTGTGTGGCCATTGATGATCGACCAGAGGCTCGTACACCTCACCCCACATATGTTTCCTTGCCATAGATCACGTTCTTGGATTTCTGGTGGAGACCATTTCTTGGTCAAAAATCCGTAGGTGTTAGCCTTCGGTATTATTGTAAATGGTCATTCATGGCTATTTTCGACAAAAATGGGGGTTGTGTGGCCATTGATCTTCGAGCCAGAGGCTCATACACCTCACTACACATATGTTTCCTTGCCATAGATCACATTCTTGGATTTATGGTGGAGACCATTTCTTGGTCAAAAATCCGTAGGTGTTAGCCTTCAGTGTCATTGAAAATGGTCGTTCATGGCTATTTTCGACAAAAATTAGGGTTGTGTGGCCATTGATCGTCGACCAGAGGCTCATACACCTCACCCCACATATGTTTCCTTGCCATAGATCACATTCTTGGATTTCTGGTGGAGACCATTTCTTGGGCAAAAATCCGTAGGTGTTAGCCTTTGGTATTTTTGAAAATGGTCATTCATGGCTATTTTCGACAAAAATGGGGGTTGTGTGGCCATTGATCTTCGACCAGAGGCTCATAAACCTCACCCCACATATGTTTCCTTGCCATAGATTACATTCTTGGATTTATGGTGGAGACCATTTCTTGGTCAAAAATCCGTAGGTGTTAGCCTTCAGTGTCATTGAAAATGGTCGTTCATGGCTATTTTCGACAAAAATTAGGGTTGTGTGGCCATTGATCGTCGACCAGAGGCTCATACACCTCACCCCACATATGTTTCCTTGCCATAGATTACATTCTTGGATTTCTGGTGGAAACCATTTCTTGGTTAAAAACTCGTACGTGTTAGCCTTCGGTATTATTGAAAATGGTCGTTCATGGCTATTTTCGACAAAAATTAGGGTTGTGTGGCCATTGATCGTCGACCAGAGGCTCATACACCTCACCCCACATATGTTTCCTTGCCATAGATCACATTCTTGGATTTCTGGTGGAGACCATTTCTTGGTCAAAAATCCATAGGTGTTAGCCTTCGATATTATTGAAAATGGTCGTTCATGGCTATTTTCGACAAAAATGGGGGTTGTGTGGCCATTGATCATCGACCAGAGGCTCATACACCTCACCCCACATATGTTTCCTTGCCATAGATCACATTCTTGGATTTCTGGTGGAGACCATTTCTTGGTCAAAAATCCGTAGGTGTTAGCCTTCGGTATTATTGAAAATGGTCGTTCATGGCTATTTTCGACAAAAATGGGGGTTGTGTGGCCATTGATCATCGACCAGACGCTCATACACCTCACCCCACATATGTTTCCTTGCCATAGATCACATTCTTGGATTTTTGGTGGAGACCATTTCTTGGTCTAAAATTTGTAGGTGTTAGCCTCTAGTATTATTGAAAATGGTCGCTCATGGCTATTTTCATAAAAATGGGGGTTGTGTGGCCATTTATCATCGACTAGAGGCTCATAAACCTCACCCCACATATGTTTCCTTGCCATAGATCACATTCTTGGATTTCTGGTGGAGACCATTTCTTGGTCAAAAATCCGTACGTGTTAGCCTTTGGTATTTTTGAAAATGGTCGTTCATGGCTTGGTCGATGATCAATGGCCACACAACCCCCATTTTTTATGAAAATAGCCATGAGCGACCATTTTCAATAATACTAGAGGCTAAGACCTACGGATTTTTGACCAAGAAATGGTCTCCACCAGAAATCCAAGAATGTGATCTACGACAAGGAAACATATGTGGGGTGAGGTGTATGAGCCTCTAGTCGACGATCAATGGCCACACAACCCCCATTTTGCCGAAAATAGCCATGAATGACCATTTTCAATAATACCGAAGGCTAACACCTACGGATTTTTGACCAAGAAATGGTCTCCACCAGAAATCCAAGAATGTGATCTATGGCAAGGAAACATATGTGGGGTGAGGTGTACGAGCGTCTGGTCGATGATCAATGGCCACAGAACCCCCATTTTGCCGAAAATAGCCATGAACGACCATTTTCAATAATACCGAAGGCTAACACCTACGGATTTTTGACCAAGAAATGGTCTCCACCAGAAATCCAAGAATGTGATCTATGGCAAGGAAACATATGTGGGGTGAGGTGTACGAGCCTCTGGTCGATGATCAATGGCCACAGAACCCCCATTTTGCCGAAAATAGCCATGAACGACCATTTTCAATAATACCGAAGGCTAACACGTACGAGTTTTTGACCAAGAAATGATCTCCACCAGAAATCCAAGAATGTGATCTATGGCAAGGAAACATATGTGGGGTGAGGTGTATGAGCCTCTGGTCGACGATCAATGGCCACACAACCCTAATTTTTGTCGAAAATAGCCATGAACGACCATTTTCAATGACACTGAAGGCTAACACCTACGGATTTTTGACCAAGAAATGGTCTCCACCAGAAATCCAAGAATGTGATCTATGGCAAGGAAACATATGTGGGGTGAGGTGTATGAGCCTCTAGTCGATGATCAATGGCCACACAACCCCCATTTTTGTCGAAAATAGCCATGAATGACCATTTTCAAAAATATCAAAGGCTAACACATTCGGATTTTTGCCCAAGAAATGGTCTCCACCAGAAATCCAAGAATGTGATCTTTGGCAAGGAAACATATGTGGGGTGAGGTGTACGAGCCTCTGGTCGATGATCAATGGCCACACAACCCCCATTTTGCCGAAAATAGCCATGAATGACCATTTTCAATAATACCGAAGGCTAATACGTACGAGTTTTTAACCAAGAAATGGTCTCCACCAGAAATCCAAGAATGTGATCTATGGCAAGGAAACATATGTGGGGTGAGGTGTATGAGCGTCTGGTCGATGATCAATGGCCACACAACCCCCATTTTTGTCGAAAATAGCCATGAACGACCATTTTCAATAATACCGAAGGCTAACACGTACGGATTTTTGACCAAGAAATGGTCTCCACCAGAAATCCAAGAATGTGATCTATGGCAAGGAAACATATGTGGGGTGAGGTGTATGAGCCTCTAGTCGATGATCAATGGCCACACAACCCCCATTTTTGTCGAAAATAGCCATGAATGACCATTTTCAAAAATACCAAAGGCTAACACGTATGGATTTTTGACCAAGAAATGGTCTCCACCAGAAATCCAAGAATGTGATCTACGACAAGGAAACATATGTGGGGTGAGTTGTATGAGCCTCTGGTCGACGATCAATGGCCACACAACCCCCATTTTGCCGAAAATAGCCTTGAATGACCATTTTCAATAATACCGAAGGCTAACACGTACGAGTTTTTAACCAAGAAGTGGTTTCCACCAAAAATCCAAGAATGTAATCTATGGCAAGGAAACATATGTGGGGTGAGGTTTATGAGCCTCTAGTCGATGATAAATGGCCACACAACCCCCATTTTTTATGAAAATAGCCATGAGCGACCTTGAAAATAGCCATGAGCGACCATTTTCAATAATACTAGAGGCTAACACCTACGGATTTTAGACCAAGAAATGGTCTCCACCAGAAATCCAAGAATGTGATCTACGACAAGGAAACATATGTGGGGTGAGGTGTATGAGCCTCTGGTCGATGATCAATGGCCACACAACCCCCATTTTTGTCGAAAATAGCCATGAATGACCATTTACAATAATACCGAAGGCTAACACCTACGGATTTTTGACCAAGAAATGGTCTCCACCAGAAATCCAAGAATGTGATCTATGGCAAGGAAACATATGTGGGGTGAGGTGTACGAGCCTCTGGTCGATGATCAATGGCCACACAACCCCCATTTTGCCGAAAATAGCCATGAACGACCATTTTCAATAATACCGAAGGCTAACACGTACGAGTTTTTAACCAAGAAATGGTCTCCACCAGAAATCCAAGAATGTGATCTATGGCAAGGAAACATATGTGGGGTGAGGTTTATGAGCCTCTAGTCGATGATAAATGGCCACACAACCCCCATTTTTTATGAAAATAGCCATGAGCGACCATTTTCAATAATACTAGAGGCTAAGACCTACGGATTTTTGACCAAGAAATGGTCTCCACCAGAAATCCAAGAATGTGATCTATGGCAAGGAAACATATGTGGGGTGAGGTGTATGAGCCTCTAGTCGATGATCAATGGCCACACAACCCCCATTTTTGTCGAAAATAGCCATGAATGACCATTTTCAAAAATACCAAAGGCTAACACGTACGGATTTTTAACCAAGAAATGGTCTCCACCAGAAATCCAAGAATGTGATCTATGGCAAGGAAACATATGTGGGGTGAGGTGTACGAGCCTCTGGTCGATGATCAATGGCCACACAACCCCCATTTTACCGAAAATAGCCATGAATGACCATTTTCAATAATACCGAAGGCTAACACGTACGAGTTTTTAACCAAGAAATGGTTTCCACAAGAAATCCAAGAATGTAATCTATGGCAAGGAAACATATGTGGGGTGAGGTTTATGAGCCTCTGGTCGAAGATCAATGGCCACACAACCCCCATTTTTGTCGAAAATAGCCATGAATGACCATTTTCAAAAATACCAAAGGCTAACACGTACGGATTTTTGACCAAGAAATGGTCTCCACCAGAAATCCAAGAATGTGATCTATGGCCAGGAAACATATGTGGGGTGAGGTGTATGAGCGTCTGGTCGATGATCAATGGCCACACAACCCCCATTTTTGTCGAAAATAGCCATGAACGACCATTTTCAATAATACCGAAGGCTAACACCTACGGATTTTTGACCAAGAAATGGTCTCCACCAATAAATCCAAGAATGTGATCTATGGCAAGGAAACATATGTGGGGTGAGGTGTACGAGCCTCTGGTCGACGATCAATGGCCACACAACCCCCATTTTGCCGAAAATAGCCATGAATGACCATTTTCAATAATACCGAAGGCTAACACGTACGAGTTTTTAACCAAGAAATGGTCTCCACCAGAAATCCAAGAATGTGATCTATGGCAAGGAAACATATGTGGGGTGAGGTTTATGAGCCTCTAGTCGATGATAAATGGCCACACAACCCCCATTTTTTTATGAAAATAGCCATGAGCGACCTTGAATATAGCCATGAGCGACCATTTTCAATAATACTAGAGGCTAACACCTACGGATTTTAGACCAAGAAATGGTCTCCACCAGAAATCCAAGAATGTGATCTATGGCAAGGAAACATATGTGGGGTGAGTTGTATGAGCGTCTGGTCGATGATCAATGGCCACACAACCCCCATTTTTGTCGAAAATAGCCATGAATGACCATTTACAATAATACCGAAGGCTAACACCTACGGATTTTTGACCAAGAAATGGTCTCCACCAAAAATCCAAGAATGTGATCTATGGCAAGGAAACATATGTGGGGTGAGGTGTATGAGCCTGTGGTCGATGATCAATGGCCACACAACCCCCATTTTTATGAAAATAGCCATGAGCGACCTTGAAAATAGCCATGAGCGACCATTTTCAATAATACTAGAGGCTAACACCTACGGATTTTAGACCAAGAAATGGTCTCCACCAGAAATCCAAGAATGTGATCTATGGCAAGGAAACATATGTGGGGTGAGGTGTATGAGCGTCTGGTCGATGATCAATGGCCACACAACCCCCATTTTTGTCGAAAATAGCCATGAACGACCATTTTCAATAATACCGAAGGCTAACACCTACGGATTTTTGACCAAGAAATGGTCTCCACCAGAAATCCAAGAATGTGATCTATGGCAAGGAAACATATGTGGGGTGAGATTTATGAGCCTCTGGTCGATGATAAATGGCCACACAACCCCCATTTTTTATGAAAATAGCCATGAGCGACCTTGAAAATAGCCATGAGCGACCATTTTCAATAATACTAGAGGCTAACACCTACGGATTTTAGACCAAGAAATGGTCTCCACCAGAAATCCAAGAATGTGATCTATGGCAAGGAAACATATGTGGGGTGAGGTGTATGAGCGTCTGGTCGATGATCAATGGCCACACAACCCCCATTTTGTCGAAAATAGCCATGAACGACCATTTTCAATAATACCGAAGGCTAACACCTACGGAGTTTTTGAACCAAGAAATGGTCTCCACCAGAAATCCAAGAATGTGAATCTATGGCAAGGAAACATATGTGGGGTGAGATTTATGAGCCTCTAGGTCGATGATAAATGGCCACACAACCCCCATTTTTTATGAAAATAGCCATGAGCGACCTTGAAAATAGCCATGAGCGACCATTTTCAATAATACTAGAGGCTAACACCTACGGATTTTAGACCAAGAAATGGTCTCCACCAGAAATCCAAGAATGTGATCTATGGCAAGGAAACATATGTGGGGTGAGGTGTATGAGCGTCTGGTCGATGATCAATGGCCACACAACCCCCATTTTTGTCGAAAATAGCCATGAACGACCATTTTCAATAATACCGAAGGCTAACACCTACGGATTTTTGACCAAGAAATGGTCTCCACCAGAAATCCAAGAATGTGATCTATGGCAAGGAAACATATGTGGGGTGAGGTGTACGAGCCTCTGGTCGATGATCAATGGCCACACAACCCCTATTTTTTATGAAAATAGCCATGAGCGACCTTGAAAATAGCCATGAGCGACCATTTTCAATAATACTAGAGGCTAACACCTACGGATTTTAGACCAAGAAATGGTCTCCACCAGAAATCCAAGAATGTGATCTATGGCAAGGAAACATATGTGGGGTGAGGTGTATGAGCGTCTGGTCGATGATCAATGGCCACACAACCTCCATTTTTGTCGAAAATAGCCATGAACGACCATTTTCAATAATACCGAAGGCTAACACCTACGGATTTTTGACCAAGAAATGGTCTCCACCAGAAATCCAAGAATGTGATATATGGCAAGGAAACATATGTGGGGTGAGGTGTATGAGCCTCTAGTCGATGATCAATGGCCACACAACTCCCATTTTTGTCGAAAATAGCCATGAATGACCATTTTCAAAATACCAAAGGCTAACACGTACGGATTTTTGACCAAGAAATGGCCTCTGGTCGATGATCAATGGCCACAGAACCCCC